>NC_056725.1:1343240963-1343540963 GCF_019279795.1 Protopterus annectens | reverse complement strand
GAGAATGGCAATGGGTGTTAAACACAGAGAATGGCAATGGGTGTTAAACACAGAGAAGAAGGATATGAGTTTACAGGACCTCGTTAATTTATCTCATGCAAATTACATGTCTGTGCTTGTTATGAAAAGGGGGGTGTTTTTGTGAGATATTAAAGGGTTTTGATTTAGTATTACTAAAGACAAAAGTAACATTTTGGGGGGGGTTGAAGGAAATTATATAAGGAGAGAAGTAAGGCAATGTAGGGAGGACATGGCTGGAGTAGTTCTTTGTAAGAGTAAGGAGGAATGAACAGTTTGCACAGTAAAAATGAGACAGTTTTGGAATGGAAAAATCTACCCTTGCGTTTTACCAAAAATATGTTCTTGATAAAGTCAGCACTTCTGTGTTTATCACTCTTTGCACCGGTGTCATGTTTAATCATAGCTTCACCTCAGGTTTCATGCCCACTGAGTGGCACACAGCTACAGTTATCCCACTCCACAAGGGGGGATCCACCTTGGAACCCGGGAACTACTGCCCCATCAGTCTGATGAGCCTGATCTGCAAGGCCAAGGAATGTATTACCATGGAACTTATAAACAAAGACATTGGCAACCTTCAAACACTAGACCCCATCCAGTTTGGGTTCGTGAAGGGACAATCTTGTCTCCTGAACCTGATTGACTTCTTTGAATCAGTCTCCAGAGCTGTGGACATGAGTAAGGCTGTCCACACAGCCTGTCTGGACCTCACCAAGTCTTCAACACCATCCCCCACTCCGGAATCATAGATAAACTTACTAAGCCGGGCATTAATCCCTATGTCACTCGATGGATTGCCAACTGGCTTACTGACAGAACCCGCACTGTAAAAGTAGCCAACTCCAAATCCAGCTCCAGACAAGTGACAAGTGGAGTACCTCAGAGTTCAGTCCTGGGACCGCTCTTGTTTGGCATTTACTTCTCTGAAGTACAGGCCAACATTAAGGGACTCTGCCTAACAAAGTTCACAGATGACTGCAAACTGAGAGCCATTACTGAATCCCCAAATGATGTGGATATTCTACAAAAGAACCTTACAGAAACAGAAGCTTGGTGCCAAAGCCATGGGCACAAGCTCAATGCCAAGAAATGTATAGTTATCCCCTTTGGGAAAAAACATGTACCCATGAATTATCACATAGGTGGCAATACACTAAACACCGAAAGTGTGATAAGAGACTTAGGGACACAGGTGGACAGTGGTCTCACTTTCAATAACCACATCGCCACAATAGTCAGGAAATACCTCTATGTGGCACACCCCATCACTAGTGGCTTTTCATCCAGAAAAAAGGAGGTCATTGTCCCACTGTACTCATCCCTCATTAGACCCATTATAGAATACAGTGCCCTGTTTGGTATGTACCTCTCAAGATATCTGCAACAACTGGAAAGGCCGCAGAAATACCTCACTAAAAAAATCACAGGCCTAAAGCAGATGCCCTGTGCTGACCATCTAAAAAACTCAACCTATACTCTGTCACATATTGTCTACTCAGAGACGATCTCTGCTTAACATACAAGGCCATGTCAAACCCAAAGCTGCTGGACATGCTCCACGTAAAGAAATCACAATCCCTCAGAGACACATGCTCCAGGGATCTAAACCTTGTCATCACAATGAAGAAAACATGCTGGAGGGATAGGTTCCTGACCCAGAGACTCCCCAGACTCTGGAATAGACTGCCCATACATGTCAAGCAGAGCTCCTCTTTGGCCCTCTTCAAAAGGAACCTTGATGATTGGATGGGAGATAGGAAATTCAACCCGGGGATCACGTCAGTCGCCCTGCTAGACAGGGGTCCAGGGAAGTTAATACTGTGGGAAGAAATAGCCAGGGAATTGTTATGGCTAGGCTTGTATAGGCCCTAGGGCCGATAGCCTAGTACCAACCTATAAACCTATGAACCTATAGTTCACCACAGAGAAGCTTGATAGAGAAAATGGATGCTGAGGTTATGGGAGTAAACTTTTTCACTGTATAGGGGAGTTAGAGTGAATGCCATGAAACTATGGCTTCTTTTTATCTTTTAGAAATTATCTCAGAGTTGAGGGAGTTGGCTGTAAAAATACTTGCAGTTTTGTATGTAAATAGTCCAAGGTTACCATTTTTAGGATACAGTTTGTATTTTCATATCACATTTAAATTAAATTAACTTAGAGAAATCCCTGGTCGCTTCTGACTGCTGAATTTTCTGGTTCAAGGTTAGTATTTGCAAGCTTTTGTTAAGAGATCTTGCTCTCTTTGGCATTCACTATTTGCATTTTAATGATGTATGACTGCACAATTGCTGTTCATTTTTTAGTGTCCTGTTCTCTCAGGAGAGTTGATTTTTGGGACCTCTAAGTTGCAAAAATTAATTCTACTGTTTACTTGTTTTTGAAATTTAGATCATATCTTACTCGTGTTATATGTACAAATGTTAATCCAGGACTGTTTATGTTTCTTGTACATTTGACTATTTCTTTGTGGGCGTGGTGGTGCTTTACTAAAGCTGAGTTGCTTTCATTGAGTTTGGCCTTCTCACCATCCCGTTTCAGGTGTTGATGTCACTTGTAGGTATATATTGCTCCATTTCATGGACATAACTTTACTATCCACCTCATATTGATTGCTCAAGGGTGATACCATCATGGTGACCTACATGTTGGCTTAGATATGGTTCTCAGGATGCATCCTTGAGATTACATTAGACATTTCTGCTTGACATCTTACTGTACTTAAGGTATTGGTCCTGATCTCAACCATTCTTTCAATCTCAGCTTTCCAGATATGCTAATATATATTTGAGACATGTCTCATCACCAAATTTTGCTGTCAAGGTTCACAGTAGACCTCTTCAACACTGAGGTGATTATATTCCAGTCTGGGGACAAGCAGGGTAGTTTGGCTTGACAGAGGTGGCTGCATTTGAGGAAGGACTCAGTACTGACTGGAGTCCTCTGTTTGGAGTTGACTATCTTGACTCTGATGTATTTTTTGATGAGTTCCCCTTCAGTTATTCTGCAGACATCACTAGTGGAATTTCTAAGGCTTATAGCCTCTTGTACCTTGACCTAACATTCCTGCACAAGCATTAAGTTCATAATATTGGATGGTGTAGTGGTGCAGCGGTAGCATTGTCACATCACAGCAAGAGATTCTCCAGTCTGATTCTTGGCTGGGGTACCTTCTGTGTAGAGTCTGCATGTCCTCCCTGCTTTCATGTGGGTTTCCTCTCATGTTACAAAGACATGCATCTAGAGCATTTCTCCCCAGGCCTCCGCTGAAAATTGGCTTTGTTCCAAGTTGGACTTTCCTGGTAAATAAATGTTAAATAATAAAATAAAATAAAATAAATATTAGTCTGCATAAAGTTCCTTTCAGTCTCCAACTTCAGTTTTAGCACCCTTTATTTCAAAATCTCCGCAGGACTACCTCTGTGTATGAGTACAAGATATGGATTACAAATTTATGCTAGCATATTCAGGTCTGCATTGTGCTATTTATCATACCAGATTAAGTGAAAATGTTTACCCCTATTCCTGTTCTGTCTGCATGTGAAATTGATTTATATACTACCTTATGTTAGTCTTAACTTTATAATACTATGGCTATAAACTATCCACCCTTCCTTCTTGTTTGACTGGGGATGAAATTTATTTGTACTCTGGTACTTCAGTAGCATTTCCCATTCTCTTTCTGGTCATCCTGCAGGGAGAAAACAGGTAAATATTTCAGCTGGAAACCTTCCTTCCACTAGCTTCCCTGTTCTGACTTGAGGTGGACCTTGTTTGTGGTTGTGGAGCAATCTATCACCCTGTGGTTATTCCTCATTATTTAAGAACGTCTGTCCTTCCCTCTGTATTGTATGAAGGAAGTACTTAGTTTTTGAGCCTGTTTAAGTCCGCACATGATGCTCTCATTCTGACTCTGTATCTATTCTTTTAATGTATCTCAAATTAGGAATCTAAGTACTTTCTTCTATACTTCAGCTTGACACTACCATGATCTCTATATCTTTTCCTAACCATAAACCTTTTGTCTTATTTAATTCACTTATACTTCTCGCTACCACATTTTCCACATTCTTCCAACTTCTCTTTCTCATCCTCTCACTCCACAGTCATTAATAGTGAATACATTTTAATAGACTTTCAGCTCCCAAAACAATTCTAAACTACTCACAACAGAACAGACCCAGGCATATATATATATATATATATATATATATATATATATATATATATTCACTTTAGAAGCTCGAAATACTGAAATATCAGAATTCAGTATTTTGAGCCCATAAAGTGGAATCCTGAAAACAACAAAACCTCAGATGCGCGAAATTCAAAACCTCGCACATCAGAGATTTTTGAATTAGCGCTTCTGGTGTTTCACTGTGGTTGTGGATTCAGGTAAGCATTTATTTGTTAAGGGTTTTGGGTAGGGGCTGTGGTGTGTGTTAGTGTGTGTTGTTGCTGTGATGTGTGTGTGCAAGGAGAATGTGGCTTGTGTGGTGTTTTGTGTGTGTTTGTATGTAGTGCGTCCTCAGAGTTAGAATATTTAAGTAGGGGGTGTGGGGGGTGCAGGGGGACCCAATTCCCCTGATTTTATGTAGTAGAGAGCTTGTGTTTGTGTGTGTGTGTGTGTGTGTGTGTGTGTGTGTGTGTGTGTGTGTGTGTGTGTGTGTGCGTGTGTGTGCGTGTGTGTGCGTGTGTGTGTGTGTGTGTGTGTGTGTGTGTGTGTGTGTGTGTGTGTGTGTGTGTGTGGAGTAGAAGCACTAATTCAAAATTTCCAGTGTGCAAGATTTTGAATTTCGCGCTTCTGAGTTTTCGTTGTTTTCAGGTTTCAATTTTATAGCCTAGAAAAACTAAATTTCGATATTTCAGTATTTTGAAGATATAAAGTGAATCCATATATATATATATATAGAGAGAGAGAGAGAGAGATTACATAACAAAACATAATGATTTTATATAAAGTTGTCAAAATCAAAGCAAGTAGAATGGTAGAGGGCAGAAGATGTCATTAATAAATTCAAAGAGGCAAATTAAGAATTTAGGGAATTAATTGCAGAGGTAATTTTTTTTTTAAAGTAGTACAGAGGATAATCTGGACCCTATCAGAAAAGTTATAAATGACAATACATGTTTAAAAAAGATAAAGTCCATATCTTTCTCACAAAAAAAACTATGGAAATATAAATAAATAAAGAAAGAAGATGCTAAACATACATATGTGCTGGCCTTAGTAGGTGTAGGGAGTGGGAACATGATGAAATTGGTGACAGTATTTTACAAGAGATTTATGAGTCTGGAGGGAAAGTATAGGTAGAAAATTGTATTTAGAAAGTGCAAGAAATTAATGAGTGTATGTTGTTAAATGTTTTGATGAAGGAATCTATATAAAATCATTTGTTGTAGACATATTCTTTTTCTTTCACGGAAACTTTGGAAAGGAAGGTATGAATATACTCACTATAATAAGATATTGGATTGTACCACAGTGTCTTGAGGTTAAGGAAAAACATTTCTTATTTTATAATGAATAAGTCAGCATTATTTTTTGATAATGTAACATGGGGTTGAAGTAATGCATTGTTAATATTTTGTTTTCTCTTTTCCTAGTTTCATGTTCTCTGTTTTCCTATCATGTCATACATTTTATGTTGTTTTAATTGTTCCAAATTTTTTTTTTTTTGGTTAAATAAACACTTGTAACTCCATCCTCTTCATTGATGCATTTTCCTGGGACCTGGATATGGCACCATGTGTGCATGTATGATAAGTCAAAGGAGTATGGAAAGTGAAATGCATACAGTTGTGATACAAGCTGGGTGTACGTACCACGTGGTGATTCTCATACTGCCAATGTTATGAATCTATCTGTCCTGAGCATGGTCTGTTCAGAGCTGGTTTGGGCATTGAGGGTGATTTTAATTATTTTTACGTGTGAGCTGATGATGCAAGCTTCAGCTCACTGCAGAGACATTTTTATAGTGGAACAGAACTGCTCACCAAAACATACAAATGAAGTAGCAAACTGGGCCTGGATGTAGATAGGTGCATGGAAAAATGAAGCATGCTAGACAAAGAGTCAGAGGTTGCCTGAACAAGCTGAATTAGGTGGTATACATACTGCTAGGACTTTTTTTAGATGTGGCACAGACAGGTGAGGTACAGAAAAATAAATCCTCAGTGCAGTGATGTTGCATTTGTATTATAAAATTGATACCACACATATCCCTAGTTTTGCACAGAACTTAGCTATGGTTCTGTACAATACCTCTAATGCTGTTGTTGCTGAGAAGGGGTGTATGTGAGATGTTGTAGATACCGCTGTGGAGTAAAAGTGTGTGTAAGAAGGCAGTTTAAAAGTTAGGATGTACCTAGCAGAACTGTTTATAGGATGGAATAGTCAAGAATTAGGGACTGACATGAAAATGGCAGACACAGTAGTAAGAAAAGCTATGACAGCAACATGTGATTTTATATTTTAAAAGTAATATTTTAAAATTTAAACGTGCATGTTAGAAAGTCATACTATGAAAGAGAACTTGGAAAAAGCAAAAATTATTGCAGCACAAATTACATTAAAAATGAGAATGACTGGCAGAACTATATGGTCACAATAAATATTAGTTGTTTTCCGGCCTTACTGACTTTGTCTAAAACTTAATTTAAAAAGAAAAAATAGCAAGTAGCCCAGCACTTTGATGGCTACAACTCAGGCAAATTAGAGCATGACTGTCTCAGTAAGAATATAGACAAAACTAAGAGCTACAGCGGAGTAACACAGCTTTGGGGTCTCAAGTTTGTCGGCTGGTCTTCATAGTCAAACTGTGTTGTACACAGCTGGTTGTTGAGCAGGAATTGACCATGGCAGGCACGTTGCAATTCATAGTACAAGGTAGCAATAAAATCAATGAGGAAAACGACATTGGAAATGGTGATGCAAATGACCACCTAATGGCGTTGAATGAATCCACACAGTTAGTGAATGTGTAATGAGATACAAATGAGCATCTCTGAAAGCAGGTCATAATCAATAGATGTACAGTGCATTAGGCATACATCAAGCTGCATGTCACTGTAAGAGTTAAAATCCAGTAGGTTCTTTTAGGTAGCTACAAGGAAATATGCTCAGTACAGCAGCAGCATCATTTGTGAACCAGCAGTTAGTGACTTTAAGTGCAGTTACCTCACACCAAGAAGCATGACATAGCAGCAGGCAATGCGAATGAAGATGGTAGTGGCTATGGACTACATGCCATCATTGGTGATTTGGTCACATTGCATACTGTGACTGTGACATCCCACTGCATCCCATGTAAGAATGGGAAACAGGGCAGATGATGATGATGATGATGATCTGACCAATGAGCACCCAGCAGACCCTTCCTGATTAAAGAGAAAGAGATAATATGAACACTGGTTGCTATGTATGACTTACAAATGGGATCAGGAGAAACGTACAGGGACCTTCCAGAGACAAAGAGGGCAGACACTGGCTATATCACAGCCAATACATTTCTTGATATGCTACTTCCACATGTGAGCATATCTATTTCCCTGATATACCAGTGGAGAGGGACCCACCACCACATAAGGCCTCTGTGAAGTACCATGTGATTATAGATTGCATGTGTGTAGCCCCAGCTAGTTCCTCTGGGCAATAAAATGTCAATAGGAAGGACAAACATTCCATCAACTTCCAGGCAATGTACAATACATAGGAGTTGATATCCACTGTGTCTGTCCAGTAGTATGGCAGTGTCCATGATTCTAACATCTGCATACAAGTTATCAATATCACTGCTGATTGCATAGGGAAAATCAACAGAGCTATACTTACACATAGACACATGCGCACGCACACTCACACACACACACACACACACACACACACACACACACACACACACACACACACACACACACACACAAACACACACACATAGGTTTCATCTTTTAGAATAAAATGCTGTAATATTAACATCTGTTTTGTCGACACACTTTGGTCAACAAAACAAGTGGTCGATAGGCGTGCAAGATATAGAGTTCCCGGGGTAGGGGAATATGCCCTTACCCTAGGGATTGTGCAATCTTGGAGTTAGTATACATAATTAGCAGGGGGTGTGGGAGTGCAGCAGTCATTGCACCCTGCATAAGAAGTTATTTTTTACATTGTATCCTCAGAGGTTAATATAGATATATGGGTCTACTTTGTTTGGTTGAAAACATATTTGGTCGAAAGTCAGTTTCCCCAGCACACTTCACTGAAAGTTCACTTCATCGAAAAATCATTTCACTGAAACTCATTTCATCAAAAGTTATGTATGGCATTTTCCCCACTGGAGTACAACCCTGGAGTTAGAATATTAAGTAAGGGGGGTGTGGGGGGCATATTCATGTGTACTTCTAAGTTAAATAAATAACTCTTTCCAAAAGACAACTTATAACTAAACTATGTGGAGGGCTGTGCTGCCCACACCCCCCAATGTGGTGGGCTGTGCCTCCCACACCCACCTTACTTTATATTCTAACTCCAGGATTGCACTACGCTGGGAAAATGGCTATATATAACTTTCGACGAAATGAGTTTCGACCAAACGCATTTAAAGTGAAGTGAGCTATAGCTACCTATTTATATATCTGTATCTATATATTCGGGGGGGGGGGGGGGTCCAAATGGAGAAATAATAAAACAGCAAGCAAAGGAATGTAGTATTGTTGAAAGTGAATTCATCTTCAAGTCTTGGTGAGTAACGTTACGCGGTGGACCAGGTTTTTCACAAAATCTCACCAAGTCAACACAGATATATAGACTGTATTTTATTTAGCATATACCATGGACAGAAGTAGGTTAAAATTAAAAAGATAGTTGGGTGCACAAGACCCTGGATAAAAAAGTGCCCAATTCTGGTAGGTACACCAATGCTAAGACTGGGAAAAATGACACAGTAGAATCCTCAAGACACATAAACATTCCTACAATGGGGCTAGGCCAGACTCAGGGGGAGGATGCCCCCCACCCCTCATTGTAGAAGGAAGTAGTAGTCCACAAAAATCACAAAAACTGATAAGCCAAAAATAAGACATAAAGATGATACAATGGACCATTCAGTATAAGAAAGAAATTATGTATTGTTACTGTTATGCAAGAAGCCAAGACTTTCTGGACAGAAGACATACAAAAAGACTATGAGAGAAATTAGAAGAAATAAAAATACTTGCACAAGAAAAACTGTCAAAAGCTTCAACTGCAAATTTGTGTTCATGAATACAACAGATTTATGAAAAGCATTATATAGACCTAGAAACCATGGGCCATTTGGAAACAGAAGGGACTGAGGAAGTACAAAAATATAAATAACAAAATCTAGAGATTTTTGAAAGGTATAAAAAAGAAATATGGACATGGGAAATAAAGAGAGATCTGATGTGTTGCAATATTTACACAGAAGAGAAAGCCAAATTAATCAATCCAAAAAGCAGCCCCAAAGATATTCAAAGAGAAATATAGGCAAAGGCATACAGATGTGGAAAATGTCACAACACAAAAAATAAGATCACAAAGAGGGAATGCAGAACAGAAGATTAGTAAAGCAGAAGTTAAAAACAGAAAAGTGAAGGCTTTATCGTAGAAAGTCTAATACAGGTTACATCACAGCATGATGGAACGAGTCCCCCAAGTAAGGAGAAACAGGAGGAGCAGGAGACATCTGAAGAAGAAATATGGACATGGGAAAGAAAAAGAGATTTAATATGGTGTAGTATTTATGCAAAGCAGAAAACAAAACTAATGAATACAAAAAGAGCAGCACCAAAGATACTTGAAGAGAAATACAGACAAAGGCATCCAGATATGAAAAATTTTCCAATACAAAAAAAATAAGAAAACAAAGAGGAAAAGTTGAGAAGAGGATTGGTAATGGAGAAGTTAAAGAAATAGAAATTGAAGTTATGGATTACCTACAAAGTGAAGAATTTAATATAGAAAATCTAACTCTGATAGCATCACCGCAGGACAGAGCAAAGAATCCCCAAATTAACGAGAAACCAGTAGAGCAGGAAACATCTGATCATTTGCTATATGAAGATATTTTGGATCCTTCCATAAAAAAACAGTACAAAAGGTCAGCTGGAGTTGCATAGCAAAGAAAGGAATGGTAAACTGTGGCAACTCTGATGCTGTCAATGTTGTGGAGTGATAGGCCAGTGAGTTCCCATATGAAAGCACAATGGATGACAAAGGACAAAACTGAAAATAATGTGGCACAGGAAGATGCTCTAGAATTTTCAGCAGAATGCCTGTATGAAAAGGAGAATGAAGAATGTGCCTTCAATTTAAAAGGAAATGATCTAAGAGAAAAGTTGCTTGATTTAATAGTGATGGACAGACATATTAAGATCAATGAAAGAAATAGACTACAGAAAGTAAATAATACCCCAAAAAGTTAAAATTTTGATAAAACAAATGAACACAGCAATTGGAATTGTTTATAGAAATTCATGTGGTATAACAGTAGTAAACTGGATATATTACTGTGCTTCTAAATTAATAACAGATAGTCTTACCACAAAAACACAGGGCAGTAAGGGAAAGGGGGAGGAGAAATCAAATGCCATCATGGAAGTATCAAACAGAGAAAAATATAAAACAATTAAAAATACTCAAAGATAGATGTGATCAAAGCAATGCACAGTATCAGAACATATCAGGATCTATTGTGCACTATCGCAAATAATAAACTAAAAATATCAGCACACGCAGAAAAACTTAGAAGATATGCAGATAAATATAAAAGAAAAGTACAAAATAATCAATTTATTGATGACCTAAAAAGTTTTATAGAGAATTGGGAAACAAGGCAAAAGGAATTGAAACACCGCCAAAAAAAGAAAAAAATAGATACATTTTGGAATAATATCTATGAAGATCCTGTGGAACATAATAAAGATACTGAATGGATAGAAGAAGTAAAAGAAAGAATAAGAAGTTGAAATGTACAGGATATTAAATGTGATGAAGTAACAGTCAGAGAGATTGAAACAAAGTTAAGAAAAGCTCCTAACTGGAAAACCCCAGGCCCAAATGAGTACTTAACTTCTGGCTAAAAGTATTAACATCCTTACATGAAGATTTAGCCATCAGTAAGAACCATTTTATGCACACTCCGAACAGATGCCAGTCTAGTTAACAACAGGAAAAAACAATACTCCTATTTAACAGTGAACCTGCAAGCTACCTTAAAAGCTATAGACCAATAACTTGCCTTTCAACAACCTATAAACTACACACTAGAATTGCTGCTGACAGAGTTTATAGTCATTTAGGAGAAAACTCAATCATGGCAGTAGAAGAAAAGTGTAACAAAAGAAAGTCATGGAACAAAGGATCATTTGCTGTTAAATAGAGTCATAATGGAGAATTGCAGAAAGGGGAAGAATCTTAATATGGTGTAGATGGATTATAAAAAGCAATTGACAATATCCCACATTCATGGGTAAAAGAGTGCTTAAAAATGTATAAGACATACCCTACATTGATCGATTACATTACAGTCACCATGAAACAGTGGCAAACCACTTTGCGGTTAAGCCATGAAAAAGGACAAATTATTATTCCAGGGATAAAAATTCAAAGGAGGATATCCCAGGGTGACTCTTTGTCACCGCTGTTCTTTTGTCATGCCTTTAAATTAAACTATCTAGTTAACAGGTTAGGTCATGGATAAAATTTGGCACACAGAAAACAACAAAGTGTAAAAACTTCTCATCTTTTTGTGGATGTTTTAAAACTGTATAGTTCATCAGATGAGGAGCTGAAAGCACAACTACAAGTGGTCAAAACTTTTTCAGATGATATAAGAATGTCATTTGATCTTGATGAATGTACAAAAGTGACCTTTAAAGCAGGAAAACTGCAGCACCAAGAAAATATCAGCCTGGGACAGGAATGTGATATAAAAGAACCTGAGCAAAAGGGAGTGTATAAATATTTGGGAAGTAATGAAGGATGAACAATAAAACACGAACAAATCTGAATAAAACTTAATAATGAATATTTTAGAAAACTAAAATTAATATTGAAAACAGAGCTGACATCTAAGAACAAAGTCCAAGTTATAAACCAATTTGCTCCTCCAGTCCCAACAGTTTTCAAGTAATTGACTGGCCCCAAATGGTGTTGGATGTGCTGGACAAGAAAACAAGGAGGATGCTTCATGCTTATCAAATGATTTATAAAAATCAACGTATACCAAGACAATATATTTCCTGTTTTGAAGGAGGTATAGGCCTCCTCAAAATTGATTACATGTATAGATCTGCAATCATAGGACTGCATACATATCTGCTGACTTCACAAGACCCAAACATAGTGAATGTTTTAAAACATGAGGAGAATAAGTCTAAGACGACTTCCCTGCTTAGTTTAGCAGAAGCATATCGGTGTCAAGTGGGAATGGAAGTCAAACCAGAGGAAGATAAAAATCAGGCAGCAACTAAATGTCCCAAAAAATACAAGAAAGAATATAAGGTGAAGAATCAGATTAGAGGGCAAGAAACGTGGAAAATGCTTAAATATAGTTGCAAGTACAGAAAACTCTTGGAACAACCTCATGTTGATTATGACCAAATGAAGGAATGGTTAAGGAGAGGTGAATTTAAACCAAAGATGAAAGGTTAATATTGGTGGCCCAAGATAGTGTATGCAATATGTAGTTGAGAAAGAAGTAGCTGTTCAGGGAATTCAGGCCATTGGAGTGTCTTAAGGGTGAGGCAGTGATGGGATTTATATGGAAGACTGGAGGCAAATTTGGATATTTTGTTATATGTTTGCTGTAGTTTGGAGAGAAGAGATGTTTGAAAATTACTAACAAGCTTGTCTATATTACAATCAGTATGCATTGCAGACAAAAAGGTTTTGATTTCTTGTTCCTACTCATTTGTAAAGGATTGTTTATATAATTGTTAAACCTCATTGTATTTCAGTTAGTACTGTCATTAAAACAGTGGAAGCATTAGGTAGTTCAGTCTTGCTCCTTGGTATATTTGTGCAAATGAGGGTATGACTGACCTGTTCCATGAGTTATAGATGGTGGCCAATTGAAATGCTTGATGCACAGTATTGGTTCTAATAAGTAACTATATATTGCAAAAATCTGACATAGGAGATATTACTGACATAACGTACATGTTGGTTTACAAAGTCCATTGAATATGTGGAAGGAACAAACAAATGTAGGTTTTATAAAACAGATTGGAAACATTTGCACACCTTGTTGAGGGCGGCCACAGTGTTGCAGTGGTTAGTGTTGCTGCCTCACAGCAAGAGGTTCTCCAGTTCGATTCTCGGCTGGGGTGCCTTCTGTGCGGAGTATGCATGTCCTCCCTGTGGTCATGTGGGTTTCCTCCGGGTGCTCCGGTTTCCTCCCACATCACAAAGACATGCAGTAGGTGGATTGGACACTCTAAATTGGCCCTAGGTGTGAGTGTGTGCCTTCTGTGGAAGGTTGGGCGCCGGGCTGGCAACTCGACACCGTAAAACTCCACTGCCAATCATGAGCGGACAGATGATCCACTGTGGTGACCCCTAACTGGGAAAAAGCCGAAAGAAGAAGAAGAAGAAGAAGAAGAAAAAGTTGTTGGCTGTGATATATCAATGGTAGAAGGACTGTATACTTAAAGGCATAATAAAGTAGCAAGTCTGTTGCACTGGGGATTATATAAACATTATAATATTGAAGTTGCTGAAAAACATTGGAAAGATGAGCCACAAAGTATTATAGAGAATGATGAAGTTTATGTCACATGGGATTACCCATTAACAACAATTCAAAAAATAGATGTGAGAAGTCAGGTATAGTAGTCTAGAAAAAAAAGACAAAAGTAGCATTGATCGTTGAAATTGCTACACCCAATGACTATAGTGTCTTACATACAGAGAGACACAAAGTCATAAAATACCAGGATTTGCAGGCAGAAGCGAGGGAACATGGAAGGATACCCAGACAGTTCCGATAGTAGTAGGAGCAATGAGTCTTATAAAAAAGAATTTACAATCATACTTAGATATGTTACCGATACATGTAACTCCATACGAATTGCAGGAGACATTACTGCGCACATTGCAAGTGCTGCAAAGAGCACTTCTGGCTAACATCAAAGACTGAAACAATACTAATTTCATGAACTTTGTGAGTACATATGTTTCACCTACCAACATGTTTCTGCTATGTTTCACATAATAGAGGGCATATACTGGAACTCTGGTTGATGACACTGATAAGAGCCCACACAGCATTGCTGAGCAGTCATAAAATGCCACCCATATGGAAACCAGAAATATTTTAGAGCATATATCTATGGGGACTCTGCAGTACACCTCTGCCTGGATATGTCTTTGTGGACTTTCCAGTGGACTCCTGTTTGGATATGTCCACGTTGACTGTTCAGTAAACCCTTCTTACTGCTTACAAGATGTTCAAAGCATTCAGCATTCTGCATCACATATGTACATGCAGGCATGCAAACTAGCCATCTATTCAAGAAACCTCCAAACAAGGGAAAGAAATCGGTAGGCCAACAACGAACACCACAAAAAAAAACAGTGGGGGGGCTTCGCCCCCCACCCCCAATGTAGGGAGCTGTGCCCCCACACCCCCCCAACTAAATATTTTAACTCTGAGATTGCACTACTGTAGGGGAAAAGGCAGATGTAATGGAATGGCCAATTGATTTCTTTCCCTTGGAAAGAAATCGACGATTTGGCCGTTCGATGAACTGCAGCTTCAACATTTCCATGTCGACTAAAGGTGAGTCGAGGTTTTTAGTCTTCGAACATATGATATAGACCCATGCCATTAGGCATTTCCATCCCTGACATGGAGTGGTTGGGTGAGGTATTCCTATATATGCAAGAGCAGATTGTGTACCCTGTGATAGCCTTCCAATGTGACTACCCCGTGTACATAGCTACCCTAGGCCAAAGACAACATTACTGCACATGGCAGTGATGGTGGCACTTGCTATCCCTCACACAGAGGTGGATATGGAAGCCATATGTGTTATTATAATCTCATGAGACCTAGCATGGCATCAGCTCTGGACTTCATGGTTTCACCAAGACATTAGCATCACTGGGTTATCTCCTTACAGAAGCTACACACCTTACCAATCATCATCATTTCAGTATGGGTAGCAGCAGAGTGTAACTGGATGACAGCCATGCACATCTGCTGATTGAGCCATAGTACCACTCACAGATAAGGCACCAGCTGTGACACATGATGGTGCTGAGATCCCCTGCTATGCTGCCATATGATGGGTATGCCCACATCGGATGCAGTGTACTGTCCTGCTGCTGCACCCAAAGGGAGGAGCAGTGCCAGTGCTGTCAGTCATGGAGGGTGCCTCTACTGATGGGTATAGTGAGTGTTCATACTGTACAGCCCATAATTTAGGTGTGGGTGAGAGCATACCTTCTGCCTGAGCAATGGAAAAGGATCACCCAGAAGTGAGACAGACAGTACATGTGTGTCATTTCAGTTTAACTCAAGCTGTGCTATGGTGACACTGACACACCTTTCATAGGTACTGACATCAGCCTGTTGTCCTGTATCACCCTGTATAAGTGCCACCATAGCAGTGGTCTGGCCTGTGAGTATGCAGTACAAGACAGAACACAGTGAAACTGAATACCCATGCTACATGTGAGGCCTGTGTTATGCATACAGACAATGGCAGAAAATATGCAGATGTAGAACAGACACACACCTCCACTGCCATTCTTGTGTACATATCCACCTGACGTACCTACTGGAAACCCATGCTATCGTATTTGTGGCCTGCCTGCACACACAGTGCACAGCTGGTATATAAATATGCAATATGAGAATCAACCTGATGTACCTCTGTCTGAGTGCCACAAAGGTTGTCAACTCAAGGAGCCTGTATCCACTCCTCATACGTTCATAGATTCATACTAGGCTATCTGCCCTAGGGCATTTATAAGCCTAGCCAGAGTGTGTTTGGCTTTCGCCACCCATTTTAAATTAATTTTGCTATGCCCTTTTTCGAGGTTAGTATACTGTGCCTCTGTCTAACAGTGACACAGAAGTGATACCCGGGGTAAACCTACGATCTCCCATCCACTCATCAAGATTCCTCTTGAAGAGAGTCAATGAGGGACTCAGCCTAACCTGGACTAGGATTTTATTCTAGAGTGAAGGGAGCCTCTGGGTTATGAATCTGTCCCTCCAGCATGTCCTATTTATTTCAGTGCTGAGGTTCAAGTCTCTCGAGCGCGTAGCTCAATGGGATTTGGATTTTCTGAGGTGCAGCATGTCCATTAATTCCAGGTTGGACATGGCTTTATACGTCAGGCACAGATCGCCTCTGAGCAGGCGGTATGCCACTGAGTAGAGCTGGAGTTTCTTTAACCGAGCAGCATATGGCATCTGTTTGAGCCCTTTGATCCTCTTGGTGAGGTACTTTTGGGGTCTTTCCAGTTGCTGCAGGTGTCTGGTAAGGTACATCCCAAAAGGGGCATTGTACTCAATTATGGGCCTGATGAGGGATGAGTAAAGAGGCACAATGACCTCCCCTGATCTAGATGTGAATAATGAATACTTGTGCTTTGGTTATCTGTAACGGTGTATTGAGAATTCATCCACATCATTTAGCCCTGCTGTGGGAGGTAGCTCCCCTCCAGTAGTTGATATCTTTGCAGCTAAATTGTATGTCTTCTTGAAGACCCACCTCATCATGTTGAAGACACCCATCTGACATTGCTATGTTGTGCAATTCTGCCTACCGGCAGCATTGATATCATGGGTCACTGACTCCCAGATGTAACAGTTAGTGTCTGTGGGCCCTAATTCCCTGTAGCAGGATGACATTCTTAGCTTGACTAAACTTGTTCATCTTCTGACATCTGTCCCCTCTGGAGGGTATGAGGATACTTTTGAGAACAAGAGACAGCTGTAGGCTGGGCACTGACAGAGACAATAGGTTACCAATTACAAACATTGAACTGGGATAGGTGTACATAGCATTACAGTTTTGGACAGTGATAGGAACACTGTGGGTGTCATAGACATGCTATGCTGTGGACAGTGAGGATAGTCCAAAGATACCCCTGGCAGGTGGCAGAGGCCGACATAGGCATGTTTACCAACAGCTGACTTCACTGACAGCACTGGTAGGGGCCTCTAATGCATTGAACTCTGACAGGGGGGCTACTGTGATATGGTGTTGTGTTTCATTTCACATATGTGTTGGACATACATGATAGTGTAGGGATAGGCAGTCTTAACAGTGAACTGCCCCATCTCACCTACAGCTGTATAGGTGCAGGTATTTTCCTCCTGTTTTATTACCCCTTTTTAACCTATACTCATTACTCTCTACCTTCTTGATTGTCTCCCTTAAAAATCTTCCTTTACCCTGCATTATAAGAAATGTGAACAATAATGTAGTTACCCATGCTTGTCTTATGTATACTGTATAAGCTATTCTTTGGACAGATTTCAAATACTGCTTTTCTAAACTTAGAAATTTTCCAGAATAACAGGATTTGTGATGGCATGAATTTTCTGAAGGATGTGAAATTTGAAACTCAACTGTATGTCATTATTTAGTGACTTCTGTCCTCAGATCATACCAGTGATTTGCCAGAAAATGACAAATTTTATGAGGAACACATCAAAAATATGAGATAAAAATCTAGACATTCTGCGAAGATCTGGACAGTTGAGAGGTACTGTAACCAGTACATCTGCTTTTGCTGTATTGCACATGCATGTGGAGCTGTAGCTTGGTTGTAAAGCTGGGGCTGCATTTCCAGGCTTCCACTATTTCACACATGGGAGTGTAATTTTGCA
The DNA here is from genome assembly GCF_019279795.1 of Protopterus annectens. Taxonomy (NCBI): domain Eukaryota; kingdom Metazoa; phylum Chordata; order Ceratodontiformes; family Protopteridae; genus Protopterus; species Protopterus annectens. The sequence continues at coordinate 1,343,523,072 of NC_056725.1, read as the reverse complement.
CTGAAGTATGGAGCTCACCTACACCTGTAAATGAAAGCTGTTTGTCCCTTGTCTTTTTAAACATTTGCAGAACAGAAGCCTGATCCTGAAGTGACTGAGACTTGTGGCACAGTGTGGTTAGTTTGCAAATTACCTGCTAACTTGTACAATATTAACTGTAACATTTATAGGACATCTTCACTAGCCTTTCCATTGTGTCACCCTCCTTCTGATCATAATGATGTCTAAGAGCAGCAGGTGCATCAGTCACAACTGACTCCTGTCCCTGTGGCTGCAGCTGTAGTTAGTGAGAGTATTTAGAGTGTCTAACAGGTGGTCTGACCTCTCCCAGGCAGGTAAGCTGACTTGTTTACCTGCTGTAATCCAGCTGTCAGTGTGGCAGGAAATGTGAAAAGTGGTTGACAGTATTGGGTAGCTGCATTGTGCCCCTCTTGGAGCACATTGCAGATGCATTAAATCAGCAGTTCCCTGACATCAGGCCATCAGTTCAGGATGTGGTCCCAGTCATTGACAACTGTGACCCTTCTGAACAATCTTCTTGGTGAAACTGTCACCCTCTTTGCTGATCAGTAGATAACACACTGCCTGTACCTCACCCTATCTGCAACTAGGTGTTCTCCCATTCTGTTGTGCCACAACTCAGCTCTTGTGCATTGTCCATTCCTTCTCATCACCATTTATCTACCTTCTGTTTGTCTGTGTCCAGCCCATGTCTCCTCCTCCTAGTGTGTGCACATCTACCATACTTTGTCTGTGCTACCTTGTGTGTGTGCTCCACAGACTACCCTTCCAGCCTTACTCCCCCTGTTTCCCTATCATCTATCCAGTCATTCCTTCTTTCTACATATCCATAAAAAAGGAGTACCTATCCCCTTAAAAATGAGCCCTGTCTTCCCCCTATCTGCTTTTATTTTATGCTTCCCTTCTGTACATACCCCTGCTTGCTATATTCCACCATTTCCTAGTATCTCTCACTCCTCTTTCCTCCCCTTTCACAGAACCAATAAGTATCCAGATGAAGACACTTAACAGGAGTGTGCAATGTCCTGTAAGTAAGTACTATGCAGTGCTTGATGATAGCCTACCCTTCCACATACCGAATCATGCCACTTTCTGCCTTCATGTTTCACAAGATCTGCAATAGCCTGTATATAGTCACGCCCTTGCTTCACAACTTAACTGTTTGCTCTACCACACTTTGCCCCATTTATGGGTTTTGAACCTTGTTCCAATGTCAACATTGGAGTACAACTAGCTGCTCAGATGCACTCGTAGTTGCCCATTGTATTGTCAAGTCTGCTGTACATTGCACTGTATCACCACTTTGTGGTGCAACCTTTATTCAGGTGCACAGCACATCCCTATGAATTCCAACCATAGTGTCCAGTACCAGGTTTACCAATTAGGTAATAGAATGATATGTAATAGCGCAGCAAGGAACAAAAGTCTCTATTTTTGTAGGATTCAGACAATGTGCAGAGTATAAAAGGCAAATCAAAAGTTAAGAACTAAAATGTTAAAATCTGAAATATAACAATCTGAGTTTTGCCAGCATAGAGCTTTGCTTTTGTATAGCTGAGTATTAATTTATACATCTACATTTCCACCACAATGATTTTGCATCTTTTTTAATTATGAAAAGTTTCCCAGGGATTCAATAAACTCTACATAGGCTTCATACAAAGCCTACACTGAGTTTACGTGTTAACACGATGAGCAGCAGCACTAATCACATATCCATGCTGCTCATCATGCTTACACAAATGCAAGCGACGTTTTGTGGGCAGCAGCAGTGTTTCCAGGCAGGAAACCATGCAAAGCAGCATGACCACAGAAAGAAGACGCATTCAAGTCTGCCTACAGGCAAGCCTGCTCTGCAAAATCATGCAGACAGCCACAATGACTACCAGGGTTGAAAATACTGCAATAGCAGCAGTAATAACACAGTAAAGAAAGGTGTGCTGAGTGCAATGTACACTAAATCATTTGCAGAATGAAATAATGGAGGGGGAGAGCAAATGGCAAGAGTAACTACATGGAAAGGTACACTGGGCAAGGAAAGTGGGCTGGTGGAAATGTGCACAGACATGAATGATAGGAATGAATAAAGAGGAAGAAGACATGGTGAATATGGAAATGTCCCCAATATAGGATATGTCAATGTATGTATACTTCCAAGACAAAGCAGTAGCATAACATTATGCACATATGTAGATAGCACCTCCTGCATGAGTATATTATGATATAGACACACATGACAGTATATATGTGACAGTCACACAAGGTTACATGTCAATGAAGGTGAATGACAGCATATACAATAGGGGGTATGTGCATACTCTGAAGATTTGCAAAATGACTTGTGTGAATATGACTGACATGTCACCAAAGTTATCAACCACTCAGGGACACATAGCAACAGACTCTTAGACAAATGTAGGAATAAATAGGCAAAATCATGGACACTTTTAAAATATTATGACCATTAACCTGTGGCATTGACAGAATATGTGATTGTAACTTGTTATACATGTTCTGCAGTAACAGACGTGTATAACTGTAATGATTGCCAGTTTTTTTATAAGGAGAATTGACCACCCCTTCCCCAAAAGTGACCACTTTTTGGGGGGGTTAAGAAGGACACTTTTGTTAAACCTGGAGTTGAAATCAGGAGCAATCCTTACCAGCTGAGAAGTTTGCATAACACATAAGCCACAATCCCCCCTTTGCAAAAAATCAAGCCCATGCTATTAAAAAAAAATCAAGAAAACTCTCAAAAGGTACCTTAATAGCATATAGATTTGCATCTGCAATCATCCCACATGAATCCATCCCTTTCTCTATCACTATCCTATCTATTCCTCCCTTCCCTACTACCATAACTCACTTAACAACTGCTCTGCATTGTACAGTTACCCTCTGAAGATAACCAATGTGCTATGTAAATTCATTCAAATGTTTTATTGTATATTTCTTTGCTACGTTTTTTCTTCAATGCTATAATGCCTCTTACTATATTGTACCGTGGAGCTTTATCTACATTTGCTTAACTGTTTTATTGTAAATTTTTCACTGCATTCATCTTCAATTTTGTAAATTTTCTTGCTTACTTGTACTGTGGAGCTTTTCAACCTGGGCTTCCACTGAAAAAGGGCTTTTGCTCAGCTGACTATCCCAGTTAACAAATGTCAAATAAATAAATAAATTAGTGTTGTTACTGAGCTGTGTATATACTTGGTGCAACAGAGAAAGACATGTCAGTCATATGGCCTACGAAATGTGTGGGAGCTTACTGTGCCAAATGTGATTCACTTGATTAAAACACCCCTGCCTGATGTAGGTATTGGCCATACGGATAATTACACATGCAAACATCACACTATTATGAGTAGATTCCCTACACACAGCTGTGTATTGCATGCATCTGCCACACGTAATAGCAATGGATATTCTCTGCAGCATCTGCAACTGATGTGTGAATTAAGAAGTGATCCGTTATAATGAATGGTACAGCAGTATGTGAGACTGATGGCAATGCATCAACTATGCCCATGTGCACAGAAATTACAGCAGTGCAAAGTCAAGTGTCAATGATCAAGGAGGCTGTTACTATGATATTGTACACATACCAAACAATACATGGGGCACCCTGTACAAGTACATGTCAACACTCAGCACATGTGCCACATGATCACTGTTTCTCTGACATTGCAAGTGAAAATGTTATACTCCATGAAATCCTAACATGTATCCATATGTGTGTATGCAAACTGTCATGCGGTAATACAGATGTGATGTAGTGGTACATCCATGATGAAGGGCAGTCACATTATAGCTGTACCCATGCTAGAATTGAACTTCAGGCTGTACATCACTTTCAAATAAAACCTTGGGTATGATTCACATGTGACACAGTGGAACTGTTAACATAGTCATACAGCTCTACCTAGTTCACATCATTATATCAGTTGTACATTATATGCCTATATGTATATCAGTGGAAATGTGTGGGTGAGGGTCTTGACACCATACACATTACAACTGAGTTGGATGCAGTAAATGCAGAACAGTTAATGACACAAATGCTGCTGAGAACACTTGTATAATCTTTGTGAATAGCAACACAATAGTGCATACAATGAATTTGCCAAGATTACAAGTGAATCTCAGCATGTCATATGTTTGTGTATATAACAGTGTTACAACATGTTGACGAACCCCAGCATATATGCCCATGTAATCAGTATGATGTAATATTGCTATATGTCAGATAACATTTCCAGATGTTAGATATACACATGCACACCTGTGCCATACTGCAGCTGTTACTGTGATGGTTAAATGAGAACTGTGTGGAATGTGGATATACTTCATTATCACAACACATGCCTTAGTAACTCAGCAATATATATAGCATCATCACATATGTCCTCAGTCCTCCGAAAGCATATTACTACAGCTGTTATGGAAGGAACATGTAACCAAATGGCAGCAGTGGGCATCAGTACAGTTGCTCAATTCCCAGATTGGAATACACTGTTGTAGGGCTACAGAACATTCACACCTCAACACAGCACATGTGGATGACAACAACATTGATGTGCAATGTTCATAGGGTCATAGGACATTACTAGGCTAATGGCCAAGAACCTATACAGTCATAGCCATTATTATTATTATCCCATTTGAAACCAAATCACTATCTCTAGGTGAGGAAAGATAATAGGTGTATGTGCATATGTGTTTGATTTTATTACAGAGTAGCTCTATCCATATAGGGCCTGGACACCACCCCATAAGAGAATTAGTAATCACACATCCAGTGGTCTACAGATGGCTTGTAGAAGGTCATGGAGGGGCTCTGCATCACAATGTGTGTATGTATCTCTGAGATGATTAGAGGATCATAGGAGGTTACTAGGTAACAGCCCCAGGGTCCTTACAAGCCTAAATGACATCCTCAGTGCCTCACAAAAAGGATGTTATGTGGACAGAGGGGAAAAAAGGAGATGTTGGATTTAGGAGGCTATGTAAAAGGTACTCTTGAGTGGGAATCAAATGAGAAGAGATTCAGACATCATACAATGACTGTAGGATATCACCACCCCACAAACATACCAGTTGACTAAGAGCAGCTTTGAATACCAAGCTTGTTTATGTATGTACATAAGATGGAGTCCATAGAATGTAAGACTGGGACTACCACAGAAATCTGACCTTAACAGAATCCCTACCTATCTACCTATCTACCTATCTAGTTACATAAGCTAGAGAATACACTACTTAACTCTAGCCCCACTGGAGAAGTCAGACTTTAACAGTGTCAGAGTACACTTTATAGAGATGACATCATCAGTGTTCACTGAGAAGATGATGCTGGGAGGGCTGTTTGAAATTGCTGTGGAGTCATGTAGCAGTATAAAAGTATCTTGTGAGTTCTACTTGAGTGAGAGCAGCAGGACATGGACTCATCTGACTATGCACACACCCACCCACACATAGATACACAAATAAGTTAACTGTTGTGAGATTAGATCCCCTACCTATCTAGCTACACAAGTTAGAAATACAGTACTTATTGCTAGCAGCACAGTAAAAGTCTGATTTTTATCATTGTCAGACTGCAGTTTATAAAGGATGACATCATCATAGAGTTGCAGGTAACATATACTGTTGTGAGATTTGGGTGCAAAGCCAGGATTTGTGATATGATTGTGTGCGCACAATTTGCAAAAGTACTTATAAAAACATCCTGGCAACCTAGGTAAAATAAGCTGTCATGAATGCATATTGCAGAAGTGAGACTGACATGTGCCTGTTTTTCAGTATATTGTGTAGATGAGACACGTGCACGCACACACACACACACACACACACACACACACACACACACACACACACTTGGGAAACAGCAGTAGTGCAGTGATAGAGTTATGTGTATCCATATTTGGATGAAGGTATATCCACATTAATACAAGTTACTGACAATATCAATATGATGTGATCATGCATGACCAATGTCCAGTGTCACTGTAAATCCATACCAAATGTAACAATCCTGTTAGGCTATGTGATTCTAGAGTCTTTTTGACAATGGCCCAAGTACTGATACATCATTTGCAAATGCATTGCTATAGGGCACACATGAATATAAGAAAGTATGTGTTCAGTCATACACACATGTCACTGCCCTTCTCTTGTATTTATGAATGCATTTTCATGTAGTGGAGGATTACAGCCTAGTAACCAGAGTTAGACATGCTTAACACCAATTCACAAAGCACATCACAGAGAAGCTGATTTGTGCAGATGACAGCAGAGTATTAGCACATGCATGATTTGAATTTCAGGAATTCAACTTTGACTTGTGAAGTAGCAGTGTCCGCTGCTGCCCATTGCCAAACTGTGCACAAACAGGAACATACAATAAATTACCTGATTGGGGTTAACTGCAAAATATATTTGTTTGTTGTTAATATTTTATGTGCCAGGCTTACAGTATATCTTATGGGAGAAATTGCTGACAGCTAGTATGATGTGCAAACTGTAGTATATCTTTGAAATGTTGGGGACAAAGTTTTATTACATAAATAGCTGTTGGCTTTTCCTTCCCCATTTGTGTGATATTAAGTGCTGAGCAAATGTAATATTCTGTTTAAGGAAAACAATGAAAAATGTAATGTAGTACACCTTCCTTCACACAAACAGGCTCACCGGCAATGCGTGGCCATCAGATCTCTGGACAGTACTGAGTGTGTAAAATACATCTGCTTCCTAGCTTTCTCTATGGCACAGTGTGTAAGAGTAATGAAGTCCTAATCAGAGCACAGGTGAGCTACAGTGTCAGGATGTCATTAGCTAAGTAAATGGGATCAGGACTACAAATGTGAACATAAATGACTACACTAAAGTAAATTGTTTCGGTAATGCCTACCTCAATATACTTCTACAACTTCTAGCTGTTTTGCAGGCCACACTGTAAATCACAGGTTAATTGTGTGTACAACGTGCTACAAATGACAAGAGGTGGCACATCTTTTGAAATGATTAGTATGACTCAGCAGATATGCTGTTAGTGTAGGGCCAGATATCCTGAAAAGTGTGTGCAGTGTGCTTCTTCACAGTAAGGACAGTTTCCACATCATATTGGATGACCATTTCATCCATCATCCTACTTAACATGCTACAGTATATTCTGATGATACAGAGGAGTTGATGATGGACACAGGCCTGTACAGGATGTAGGAGGTACTGTCCTAGCACACTCATGAACATCCTGATGGTGTGTTGGTATGATGTGTCTTCTCAATCAGAATATGTCCTGCTCTGCAGCATAAACTGCGTGAGATAAGAAGAGAGAAGATATAAAGTGACAATAAATAATAAATCCATACACATCTGTGTGAAGAAGATGTGGGGCATCTGAAATATAATTGCGCCATGTGGGAATTCATTTTTGACAGTTATATCAATTGTGGTCCACCTTACAGTTTACTTAACAGACGTATCATATTTATGTAGGAGAGGGGATAGACAGATTGATAGGCAACAGATACACAGGAAAGAGACCTCTGAAAAGAGCAGGTGCATTTTCCACACACAGTACACGCCAGAGTGCTGACAACCACCCATCGCCAGTGATCCTGTTCGTGCAAAGGAAGCCAAACCAAATTAAATTTTTCACTTTTTTCTTTAAGTGGTGAACTGTGCTTGCACATAGGTAGACAATGCACAAATGGAAAAGGCAATAGCGAACACATATTAGTTGTGTAAGTACTCATTATGACCCCAACACTAAAAATACATACTGTAGAACTCGATCACTGGTTTGTTTCTGTTCTCCCTTTTAGCTCACTGTATTTATGCCTTGTACCACAGAAACAGTTAGCTATCAAAACTAACGATGTGGACATCCTACAAAAGTCCTCACTGAGACAGATGCCTGGTATCAAAGCCATGGCCCCAAGCTCAATGCCAAAAAGTGCATTGTCATCCCTTTTGGTAAAAACTCTGTACCCATGAACTACCACATATGCGGTAGTCTACTTAACATCGAAAGTGTGATAAGAGACCTTGGGACACAGGTGGACAGTAGTCTCTCCTTCGATAATCACATCGCCACAGTAGTCAGGAAATCCTTCTATGTGGCACACCTCATCACAAAAGGTTTCTCATCCAGGGAAAAAAGAGGTTATTGTTCCCCTCTACTCATCACTCATTAGACCCATTATGGAGTACAATGCCCCTTTTGGTATGTACCTCACAAGACATCTACAACAACTGGAAAGGCCACAGAAATACCTCACAAAGAGGATTACCGGCCTCAAACAGATGCCCTATGCAGACTGTCTCAAAAAACTCCAGCTTTACTCTGTCGCATATCGCCTACTCAGAGGCGATCTCTGCCTAACATACAAAGCTATGTCAAACCCAGAGCTTTTCAACATGCTCCACTTAAAGAAATCCCAATCCCTCCGAGTTACATGCTCTGGGGACCTAAATCTTGTCACCACAATAAAAAGAACATGCTGGAGGGATAGATTCCTGTCCCAGAGACTTCCCATACACTGGAACAAACTACCTATCTGTATCAAACAAAGCTCCTCATTAGCACTCTTCAAGAAAAATCTTGATGATTGGATGGGAGATAGGAAATTCACCCCAGGGATCACTTCTGTGGCTCTGCTTGACAGGGGCACAGGAAAATAATTTTCTTGGGTGGCAAAAGCCAGGGTACCATTTGGCTAGGCTTATATAGGCCCGAGGGCCAATAGCCTAGTACCTACCTATGAACCTATGAATGGGTAGAATTTCTGCAGTCATTACCATCCATGATGCTGTCTGCAGCACAATGCCGCCAAGCATGTTTGTGCTCTATAATATGAGTAAAATTTAATTTTTCACTTTTTCCTTAAGCAGTGAACTGTGCTTGCACTATGCCATGTGCTACTTACATGGTAAAGGCAAAATATATAAATAAATAAATAAAGATAAAAAAGGAAAAACAAGGTTAAAATTAGACAGCTCTAAATATGAACCATCAGACTATCGCACTTGCACATATTCTCTCTTTGCCACAGACACAGCTTTTCAATAGCAGTTAAATAATGTGCATGCAAGCAAATCACATTTCATATCCAGTATTTATTTATTATTTGTTTACTAGGAAGCAACCATTTTCAGAGGAGGCCCATAGAGAAACACTCCAGACACATGTCTTTGGAAGGTGGGAGAAAACTCATGCAAACACAGGGAGGACATACTATGCACAGCCAAGAACTGAACCAGCGAACCTCTTGCTGTGAGGTGACAGCATTGGGTCTATATTAAAAGACTGAAGAGGTGTTTCAGTGAAAACCTCTTGGTCGACATAATGAGAGAATGCACTAAAGCGCGAATGCTCAAAACAGCGGTTTCTTTCCCTGGGAAAGAAACCGCTAGCACACACACACACACACACACACACACACACACACACACACACACACACACAGACACACACTTTAAAACATAAACAACGTGGGGGGCTTCGCCCCCCATACCCCCCTATCTAAATATACCAACTCCAAGATCACACTACAGTGAGGAAAGGGGCAAACACACGGAGGTGGCTAAGCGATTTCTTTCCCAGGGAAAGAATTTGCTGTTTTGAGCATTCGCGCTTTAGTGCATTCGCTCATTACATGTTACCCAAGAGGTGTTCACTGAAACACCTCTTCAGTCTTTTAATATAGACCCGACAGCATTAACTGCTGCACCACTGCAGTTCATACAGTTAGACATTCTCAGTTGATTGCACATGTGCAGATAACATACTTAGTGGAATGAATGATCACATAATATTTATGAATATGTTTGCCAAACTGCAGCTCTGCCTTCTCTTTGTATTCTGGGAATCCTTCCCTGATCTCTGCTTTACTATCACACATGTAATCTCTAGTGCATATCCTCTCATTTTTCTTTCAAGGTGTGATTCAAATACATGACAGTGAACAACAGTTTTCAGCAAAGGTAGGAAACTGTTAATCTGCCAAAGAAATATATATGTGGGGGTTTTGTTTAAAAGCTCACTGCAGTTACTTCCACACTTTTTAAGTGTATCCTCACTGACGCACCCACTTCTAGGAAAGGTGTCTTGCTTCAGTCAGTGTAATCATTCGCAGTTGCAAGCCATTAGCACCTAACAATGGTGTATTGGCTACCCTTTGTTTACATTTGCTACACAAAGTTAAACTTTTGGTATTCAGCAATTCTAAGGAGTTCACACTTGATTTGCATCTTCAGAGTGCTCAGAGAATCGAATTTACACTAAAAGGTAACCCTGTAGCTAGGGACCTTGAAGGGGAGGAGACTGTTTTCAATCATACTTATTGCTCCACTTGTGGGAATGTAGGGATAAGTGCACTTTTTGGACGGCTTTTTCTATATTGGTTATTTTAGTTGCATGGGGCAGGTTATTTTACAGATGTCAGTCATTTTGGATATTGATGGCATTGCTGGACAACTCACACACAGTCTACTTAGGTGCTTTTACAAGTACCAGTTATACTAGGTATCTACCATTCCTTCATGTTCTTACACATTTATTTTTCTACTACAGGTTCCACACTTACATTGGCAGTCCTGCAGATAACAACTATTGTCATTCAGGGATGACTCTGTCTGATGCTAGCAGTACACAACCATTATATAAGGAAATAAAGGTTGTGAGCATTGCCTGGCATCAGTATTGCTCTATTTATGTGCATATTTATTTATTTATTTAACATTTGTTTACTGGGAAAATCCAACTTGGAACAAAGCCAATTTTCCGCGGAGGCCTGGGGAGAAACACTCCAGATGCATGTCTTTGTAATGGAGAAAACCCACATGAAAGCAGGGAGGACATGCAGACTCCACACAGAAGGCACCCTAGCTAAGAATCAAACCGGAGAACCTCTTGCTGTGAGGTGACAATGCTACCAGTGCACCACTGCACCACTGCGCCATCCATATGTTGAAAGGATTACCTCTTAGGTAGTCAGCATGTGCAATATCCATTGCCTCTTAGCCAGGTTATAGACAAATTGTGCATGCCTATGTCTACCTACACCTACAGCAGCTGAGGGTTCCCCCTCTGAGTCCTCACCTGAATGTTGATGTGGTGACCCTGCCAGTGGTGGTGAAACGTCTGCTCCTACCCCTTGGTGTTCCTGCTGCAACTGTTTTTGCAGGATGATATTCTGTAGGACAGCACAGACTGCAATAATTTAGGCACAAGTACTGGGATTGTACTGCAGCCCCCCCCCCACCCCCACCCCTGATGTATCTAGGCACTGAAACTGTGACTTCAGCAGCCCAAACACATGCTGTATGATGTTTTTTGTTTGGCTTTGTGCCTCATTATAATGTTCCTCTGTGGGTGTGTGGGAAAACCTCTGGCATAGGTGTGGAGTGCACCAGATATGGGAGTCTTGGTAACTGCCAGGCTTGTCAACACACACATTCAGGATGATTCCCCTAGTATTATACATGACCTACCAGTTAAGGGAGTAGAACCCATTTCTGTTGATGTAAACCCTTCCCTGTTCACCTGGTGGTGATTCAACCTCAAAGTGAGTCCAGTCTAGTGCACCCAAGACTTTAGGGACATGTGCTATGGGGTAAAACTCCTGCATAGTTCTAGTTCTGTCCACAGAGGTATGGGGGAAATATAGATAGTCACTGGCATGTTGCAGCACAACATTCAGGAATTGGTATAGAATTCTGAATGCTGATGCCTGTGACACCCCCAGAATGCCCCCTGTGGGTCTCTGAAAGGTTCCTGTAGCTAAAATGCTAAGTAGTGCACATACCTTGTTCTTCACTGATACTGGCTCCCCTCAATTTGCCCTTGGTCTCAGGTGAGGACGACAGAGGTTGCAGAGTTCCAGGAGGGTATTTCTATCCACCCTATAGCACTCAACTATTTCCACTTCATGAAGCCAATGAAAAGTTAAATGGGATATAAATATCTTTCTCCTCCTTGCCGGAGGTCTAGCAACTGCAGCAGCACAGAGTTGGGCCTGTTGCACATACACATGAAGAAGAACATCTGTATTCCAAAAGGTTTTGGATTACAGGGCAGATGGCTACATGGAATGTACACAATTTCTTTATATCTTGTTGAATAGCTCTGCCATCTTGGATTGGTTGATTAGCATATAATTCAGCTGCTTATGCACTACTTAGCATATAACAATGTTTACCAAGTTTGCACGGCTCTACACTTATTGTAGAGCCATTTACCGAATAGAAATTAGCATGCTATCATGTCCACATCTCACTGTGATGTGAACACAGCATAACCAAATCATGTCCAGCCCTTTGTGTATTTTGCACAGTTTGTTTAACAAACGCATCTTTACAGCAGCGTTTATCTGTTTCAGGAAACTGAGTAATTTTATGCATACATACATACATACATACATACACATGCATACACACACGCACACACACACACACACACACACACACACACACACACACACACACATATAAAAATACAATATAAGGTCTGTGTTAGTTAGATTATAAATAGGATGCAATCATTATGTGTTAGATTATAAATAGGATGGATTGCCAAATGGTCTAAGGTTTATATTTTTATATATTTTCAGCCATACTGTCTTGGATAAAATCACAGACTTAATAATCTGGTTAAATAAGAGGTACCACATCATTATTAATTTTATTTAAAGTACATAAGGGTTATATTATTATGACAGCTACTAAGTAGGGCAGGACCAGCTTGAATGTCACACTGATGGGGGAAGGGATGTGAATTTAACACATATACTAATACACTGTGTTTTACAGCACAATAAACCACTCCTGTGCCTGATAAAAAGTATATATACTTAGAAAGCTTGTGAGGAAACTATTATTCATTTTTTTTTTTTGTTTTACTTGGATCACTTGTCTGTGTACTTAATAAAGGATTTTCGACTGGAAACAGACTGTCTACCCTGCTTGGATTATTTTTGAATACTTCGTAATCCTGCATAATATTTCAAATTATATTTTTTTTATTATTTTTTTTCTTAGGACGAGTTTAAGTTCGCTACTTCTACTACCATTATCTGATCTGATTAATACAGTAAATAACTAGATATATATGCATTGAAAATCTTCCACACTTCTTACACTCAGAACTAAAAAACAAAACAAGACCGAGAACCTAGTACGGAGACCACAGAACTTTAATAAAATAATAAAATAATGCCAACAAACACAGTCAGATAAAGCGCTTTTTGTTTAGTTGGTAACTAGACTTCCTCAGATACCAGTGTTTGAATCAAGTTCTCCTAAATACCCTCTCCCCTCACAATTTCTTAATTGACTGATTGATTTATGAGACTGGTAAGTAAGGTATCATAGTTACTACACTAATTTACAACCTCCCCAGTCTTGTGGAATGGTGCAAAAAATACCTGTGATACTGTAAAATAAATAATAAAGGTAACAATAGGAAAAAGTGAGAATACATATTAAACAAATGACAACAATTGTAATAACTGTAAAAAAGTGTTTTTTTCTTTGTTAAATATACATATACATTTTTTCAGCTAGGACTGTATATACGTATATAGTCCGCATATAGGCTTCATTCTTGTGCCAAGTAAATATATTTGGTATTGGATACAGTCATGTCAAGAATTTTAAAGCTTTTTAAACATTGTACAAAATTAGGTGTTTTACAGTTATTAACTAAACAAACTAGACAAAAAGTGTTTTATCTGACTGTGTTTGTTGGTATTATTTTATTATTTTATTAAAGTTCTGTGGTCTCCGTACTTGGTTTTCGATCTTGTTTTGTTTTTAGTTCCGAGTTTGTCTTAGTCATTATTAGAAGTTTCTTACACTGTTTTGTTTTTATTATAAATAGGATGCAATCACAGAGAAACAACCACATATTAAGTGCCAGCAAATGCACATAAGAACAAATTTCATCTTAATGCCACACCCTGTAGTGTATTACAGCTTTTACAAATTTACATTTAAATACAACTTATAATAAAATAACAAAAAAAGAAAAAGAAATTTGCATTAAAATATAAGACTTCCTTTTGTTAAAATGTCCCTCTGCTTTTTACTTGAAGGCAAAATCTAGTCACTCTAGCAATAAAGCATACTAAAACAAGATTAAATTGTGTGACATATTTAAATATTGAGTCACTTTGCCTGTTCTAAATTAATCTTTTAAGCAGCAATAATTTTTAATGTCATGCATTCAAAATTCCAAACATATTGGGCTGCTCATCATAGTGGGTGCAGCTTTCAACTGGGATTTATGTATGCAGAAAACTACAATGTCTCAAAGTTCAAATTTTTATCTATATATTTTGCAACTAAAATGTTGCTAAACCATATGACCAAAAACAAATCCAATACTTTTGAATGCCTTCCACTGAACATGCTCTGAACACATATACATCAAAGGGAATTTCCAAGAGTTACATCTAATAATATTGGGAGAACTTAATACAAGCACACTACACAAATGCAAACAAAAAAGGGGTCCATCCGCATGTTGTAATTAGCTTGTTATTAATGGACAAAACATAGTTAAAAATATAATCATTTATGATGAGGGGAGGCTGCCCATTTTGCTGAGATTTTATTTATGCTAATTCTATATTGAACCAATTTTTCACTTATTTTATTAGATTCATATTAATGTTACTGTTTTTATTTCATCATTGTATACTATATTTTTATTTTCAGAATGTTAAGTTTGATTGTTACTATAGATCAAGAATCAGTTTTTCCTGCAAGTTGCTTTGCTGGAATGTTACTTTTCTGGTATGCTTTATAGTCATACCTACAAATACATTCACCTGTGTCACAGACAAAGCAATTACAGGAACTAGATTAGTTTGTTTAGATGCATGATGAAAAAGAAATGCTTATTCACTACCAAACAACTGTAAAAAAATCTAAATATTTTGACATTCCAGTAATATAACATTAAAGAAATTATTGCATAATTATGTAGTTTATTTATCTGGTAAGTATTTTTTCAATCCCAGATGAATGTGGATACACTGTAGAGGCAGCAACATTTTTTTACAACCAAACTTTATTAACATGTTTAAAACAAATGCTGGCAATCAATCAACAACAAACATGAACAAATCCAAAAGTATTAACCAAAATAAGCAATGATTCCTAACAAGTACAGTCTCAGTAACTTATACATTTCATAACTGTTAAGCCTTATGTCTGACCCTGCAGCACACAATAAACTCATCTGATCCATAAAAAGAGAAATTACTGTACCCACCTCCCAGAAATATCCCAATATCCTATGATGGAGAAAAGGCAACGGATCAAACATGACATTTATCCAGCAGCTTTACTTTGACTGATGTCTCCTCGATCTTGGATAAGGTCCAATATTAGATATTTAATTTTGGAAAGCAAAGGAAAACCTTTCTTTCTTTAGGCTATAGTGGCTACATTTTTCCTAACTTACATAATTAATTTTAATAAGTTCAAGTCAGCATGAGACAGGCCAACTGTAGGATCATAGCCAATTAAGAACAGCGAAGATGAGAGGCTAATAGACTTTTGACAATGACTGTCAAAAATACCCTTCAGTTCATACTTCAGTGGGCCCAGATCAGGGCAATCCCAAAAAAATATGTTCCAAGTCCCCAGTGCACCAGTATTACACCTCCAACAATCTGATACAAGTACTGGAAAAGCATCTTACTAAGCTTAACAGATGTGTAAAAGTATGCAAATAAACATTGCCATCAACAAATCTGAATCTTTTCAATTTAGTAGCATAGCTCAGGATTTGGAACAATTTAAACCAAACAGCATCTGAATAAATAGGTTTAAGTCATTCTCCCAAATCAGTTTATATTTAAAAAAGGATCTGTGTTCTTGTGTCCAGCTGGATTTTATCTATCAATCTTATGATCCTTTTGAGTCCTTTAACCCTTCCCTCACCTCTGTCCACCTTTGAACTCAGGGCAGCTAGTCTTCCCTGTGTTTAGAACCTGCCTTTGTTCTACAGACAAGATGGAGCAGTCTCTCCACCCAACCTTTATCTGAGTCACACGGTTGATACCTTGTTTTCAATGTAGTCCATTTTGCTGGTGTATTACCTATTGATAACTGATCCCAGAATTTTAATTTTTAGAATGTAAGTGGAATTTTATAATATTTATTCCTTGGCTCATCAACCTAGATTGAAATACTGGGCTGGGACTCTCAACCCAGCTCTTTGTTTTGGTGATTTCAAAAAAACTGTTTAGTGTTTCTAACAGTTCTTTAATTATGTAACTTCTACCTTTTTGATAATTGCATTTCCTGGTCAGTAAACATTCATACAAAGTGTGGCAGCCTACATATTACTTAATTAGGGACTGCTTCAGTATCATCTTTAATCCAGGAACCTGGACACCAAATAGTAACTTAAGGTATGTGGCTTTAAGGCAGCACTCAAAGTCAGGTAGGCACAGTCCCCTGAATCTCCTGACAGGGCTTTCCACCTAAAGATAAAAGGAGCCAATCCCCATAGGTGTTAATAACCAATCCTTCAGGGAGCTTTAATAGAAATCCGTGTGCAACATATAGTATGAGAAGAAGAAAAAAAATTTAAGGCTAAAATTAATTCCTGAAAATCTAGATTTAACCTATGCCAGAAATGAAAATATTTTTTTATTTTTGTTATGATGCTGTTATAAGTTAGGGACACTGAGTCTTCTAACATGTTAGCTAGGATGACCCCCCCCCCCAAAAAAAAAAAAAAGTCATAGTATTAAGAAGTATCTAGAAATGGACATTTTCCTAAGTTTCACTAATGAATTATTGTTAATTTTGAAGACTTATGTCTTGGAGGTATTGATCCTATTACACAAGATAGCACCAATAAAGTGTAGTATCCCATGAGTCTGTTCTTTGATTTAGTTATATGCAGAAGTATAGTGAGAGGTATGTATAATCATTCCCAAAGGTGAATCTGGGGATAAAATGTTTCCTTTAGATAAAAGGCTAATGGCTCCAGATGCAAAGAAAAGGAGGAACAGGGACAACTCGGCCTAGTTCTCCAGTGCAAGGTAAACTCCTCAGAGAACCATGGACCTATTTTAAGTTTTACCATTAATGTATGTATATATATATATATATATATATATATATATATATATATATATCAGTTTTACAAGGGAGATAAAGCCCCCAGGAGCACTCATTCTTTCCAAAACTGCAAATAAGTAATCTCAGTTTACTCTCTCAAATGCTTTCTCCACATCCAGACTGGCTATAAGCAAACACACACCAGCTTTAGCAGTATTATCCATGACTAGTGACATCATTGTTAGATTATCAAATGTTGTTTTCTCTAATACAAGTCCATTCTGGTCCAAATCAGGGAGAAACTGGGCTATCCTATCAGCTGGTAGTAAAGTAAATAACTTGTAATCATGGTTTAATATTGAGATAGGATGATAAGTTGTCACCTATTGAGTGTTTTCCATGCGTAGGTATCACTGACACAATAGCTTGCTTCCAATAATCAGGAGCCAATCTAGCTGCCATTGAGCTCTTAACCAGCTTAACAAGACTAATTATAAAATCTTTTCCACCCCCCCCCCTTTCTGGTGGATACCCAACAAAAGACCAACTTGATTGGTTGTTTCCCCCGTCTTAGTTTTATTAAATACTGTCTGTACCTCCTCCTATATAAAAGGGAACAATGAAGACCTGGTGTGCATGGACAATAATTTTAGAAGGTCTAGTCAAGATAAGTGAGATGAGGCTGCCAAGGCTGAAGATACCTGATTTGGGTTTTCTGAGTATAGTTGTTGATAAAAGGTTACAAAAATCTGCTAGATTTCATGCAGGAGCTTGGCTTATTTCCCCTGTATCCAGAGTGATAATTTTATTCACATATCGTTCAGCTTGGTGCTGTCTTAGTTTTAAAGCCAAAAATTTCAGATCTGCTATCACAGGTGGGAGGATATTCAAAAACTCAAATTAATGAGCATGTTCCCTTGAAATAAACACCTTATCTATGCTTGAATAAGACCTGTGCCTTAGAGAATAATGAGTGCACTTTTTTTTGGGGGGGGGGGTGCAATTCAGTCAATAGAACAAATGCACCAAACCTATATTGAGAATTAACCTCTTCAGAAAATTGCCAGTCACCAGTATAGTGACCATCCTAGGTCCCAAGTGAACTTCTGTGGATATTATGGAGTTCCGGTCTTCTGCCAAAATAACTATGCCTTCCCACAAGTGTACTCATTGTTTCAAAAGGTCTGCCAAGTCAGCAGCAACCATGTCAGAAAGCGGAGCCAGATCACGGTCAAATGGGACCTTAGGCAGGGTAATGAAGTGCCCCCACCCAGCAGCCATACCAGTATCCCATTACTGGGCTGTCTTTCCTCAATTACCATAAAAAGTTGTTCAAACCTGTCAGTGCACATACTATTTCTTTATTTACTTCTACAATGAACACAGAGATTTGGATTTAATCAAAAATTATTTTAAATTTTACAGCAAAATGTTGACAGCCATTTGTTAAACAGAATAAAAGAATGTCACATTAAAAACAGACTCAGTATGGGCAACAGTAAAGTCCCCTTCCCTTGAAACTGACATTTCTTGAAAATGGATCTGGTAACCCATTAAACTACAAGAGACGTGCTGGGACTTAGTAAAACAGCATATAGTGAAGCATTAATGCGCATCTATGTGAAGGGTGTGGCACAGGAATTGAAAAGAGAAATATGCAACTCGTTTTCTTACTGCTTGGGACAGCTCAGGGATAGCCTAGAAGCACTGTCTAATGAAGAGACATGGTTAGAGTCACATGCAAGATAAATGAAGGCTGAGGGAAACAGACTCTGCCCTACAGAAGCAGCCCATAGCCTAACTCATCTGCACTAAGTACCAGACATACTGCTGTAGTCCACGCAGTGCATTTTGCACTTGCCTGCCTGAAAAAAATGTTAATTAAAATGTATTCACAGTTAAAATATTAACATTAAACTTCTAGAGTTCATGCTGTCCAGTTTATTCACAGCAAGATTATAAATGCACTGTCAACAGTCAACAAAACAAGAAACCCTAGGACCCGAGGTCCATACCCTAAGAACAGGGCTCATATGATGATGTGTCTGCTTGCTACAACCAGTTCCTTCCTTTAAACCATAACTACTGTAGGTTGCAGGAATCAAGTATTTCTACACACACACACACACACACACACACACACACACACACACACACACACACGCACGCACGCACGCACGCACACACGCACGCACACACACACACACACACACACACACACACACACACACACACAGACACACAGACAGACACACACACACACACACAGACACACACACACACACACACACACACACACACACACACACACACACACACACACACACACACACACACACACACACACACACACACACACACACACACACACAGACACACACACACACACACACACACACACACACACACACACACACACACAAAACCATAAATGAATGAATACATTCATAAACAATGGGCAAAAATGTATCTCATCTTGCTGCTGTCAAAGCAATACAGTGGAATCCATTATAACCCACCCCACCCTCTCAACTTCTTAACTCACATCAGAGACAAAAGCAAGACAAAAATCAGGAACAGATTTTAAATGTTTCTACTATATACTTCGAAAGTTGCTAGAATAAAAAGATTTGCATTAGCAAGTATTTTCTGAAGGATACAAAGTCTGAAACTCATGCCTATCATTATTTAATGACTGCAATCCAAAACCATTTGTCAGAAAGGTCACAGATTTTACAAGAAATGGACAAAAATACCTCTCAAGTTCTTTGCTCAAGAATTCTGGACAAAGCCAAAAATAATGAGGAGTTAAAGACCCAATTTGTAAATACTAGTTTATATATTTGCTAACCAGGTAATCTCACTGTACAAAATTTCCCTTTCCAGAGATGACCCAGCGGCACTTTCTGAGTAACTTGCTCAAAAGCACACTGTAGGCAAATGAAGGTGGAAGGAGTCAAACCCTGTATTCTTGACTACAGAATCAGTTTATTAGCAGCTCAGAGCTTTAAGTGCCTGACAACTCTAATTAACTTGAAATGCATTTCATGAGCAACAACAACTATGAAACTCTAATGGCTAACACAATTGACTAACTATTATCCTCAGTGATCTATCTAAAATTAAGAAGTTACAGAAGATCTGACAATTAGTGCAATAGATTAAGTCTCTAAGCTCTTAATGAGCTGCTGTCTGTGGTCAAGGGAACAGGTTTTGATTCTTTACAGCTCCATTTGCCTACTGTGTGAAATTTGAGCAAGTTGCTTAACCAGACAATGCTGTTGGTGAATAGAAAATATGCATTTTCTGAGCTTTACTGACTAACTGTAATCCCCAGTGACACTCCTACCTGAATTTTCTTGTTGTAAATTAATGTAGTATTTATCAAGAATTGCTTTTTGTAATTAATTCAGTAATCCATCTGTAATCTATAATGCAGTAGTAATCCATCCTTGGAGGCCAATTAAGCCGTTGTCCTAGAGGAGTGGCAGAAGGAACACACAGCTACGTATGTACACGTGTTCACACACACACATACACACACACACACACACACACACACACACACACACACACACACACACACACACACACACACACACACACACATATACTGTTCTGCATCTCCCACAAAACGAATCTCCCATTACTTCTGGGCTGAATGTCAGATGCTTCTAAGTTGAATGCTGGAAGGTAGCAAAGTGTTTTTCCTTTTAAGACCAGGCTGGGCCCCAAACCAGCACCAGCCCCAGGCAGCTGCTTAGGTTGCCTTGTGCTGGATGTGGCTCTGCTGAGACAGATATGTATACATTGACCAGTGTAATGAAAATTGATTTCTAGCCATCCCTTTACCACGACATACCTTCCCCATTTGTCAGAAAACACTTTAATTACTATCATGGGGAGTGACTTATCTTCCCCCCAGTTTGTAGCCTCACCTTCTCATTTCCAATGTTTTGCCCTACAAAGGTGGGTCTCCTGCAAAAGCAAAAATGGCTGGGTTTACTCTCCTGAAGTAACAAAAAAGTTTCATTAGCTTGTTTAGTGAGCATAAATTTAGAAAAAAGTAAATAAAAAAACAAAGTAATGTGTGTGATTATGTATGTGAGTGTGTGTGTGTGTGTGTGTGTGTGTGTGTGTGTGTGTGTGTGTGTGTGTGTGTGTGTGTGTGTGTGAGAGAGACAGAGATAGAAACACAGAGAGAGTAAGACAGAGAATGACAGACAGACAGACAGAGAAAAAGACAGCGTATGCATCTTAAATTCTTTTGACTACCACAGGCAATCCATCAGCACACACAGTCTAAACAATAAGAAAAAATGAAACTGTAATGTTTCATTATCTACATGGCATGAGTGTAATACTCTGTGATTTACCAGAAAATCAAAATTCTATGATACACAACAAAATTATGCAACAAAATCATGAACCTTCTACAAACTCAGGGATGCATAATTTAATTTTTTCAGCCACTTGATCACAGTGAAATATCTGAGGTGTAGTCAGTCAACAAAGTGCTTATAGCTACTTAACAGATGGTGTGTGTGTCTGTTTGTGTGTGTGTGTGTGGACATTAAATACTGACATAATTTATATTTTACATGTAAAATACCTCCTCCAGCAAAAACTTGCATATACTACAGCAACTTTTAAACATTAGGGGGAAGAACTATTTTATATTAAAAATATAAAAAAGTATATGGCAATAATAAAAAAATGTAAAATAGGTTAACAAATTGCCCATTCTCTAAGTGTAATACCGGGGTGGGCATTATCATGGGATTAGTGTCCCTCCAAGGATGGTAAGGTCTTCCACCTGCAACATCAGGGTTCACAATACCCTTGAATGTGCATTACTTTCTTGATAAGACCCACTCTATCAGGCATTGCTGCTTGCTTATCCCAGAATGCAGTGCGCCGTCTTGTGGTAAAGAGAACGTTACAAATGTAGTTGTCACAAGCCTGGGAAACAAGTCACTCTTTAGATTACTGGAAAGATTTCTTGGCCTTAAAAGCACAGCCTTCTTCACTAGGGAATGGGTGCATATCACAGTTGTATAGATAATATATAATTCACTACCAGGATTGGACATATTATACATTTGTTAAAAATAGAATAACCTAAAGCAGTTACAGAGATTACCCATTATTAATGACTTTACTTTGTCCCCAGCCCTGATTAAAGCTACCAGCTGATGAATACTTGTTGGAAATTCATTGGCTAATGCTTGTGCTTACTTTAGAGAAGTGTACATTTTTAGGAGATTACTTCAGAAGGGAAATGTTAAACTGGATATGGAGAAGATTTTTTTAGGCTAGTGTAGCTTATATAATATATATATATATATATATATATATATATATATATATATATATATATATGAGTCATAATGTGAGATAATATATCTGTGGTCATTCCACATAGCTTATGGAAAGTTAGAGTAATAATTGATTTTGCTGAACACTAGCACCAAACTTAGTTAATGCATAGTATGGAATTTTAGCAGGTCTGCATGTTATACCATCATAACATATAATAACAGCCCATCCTGCATTTCATACAGAGTGACTGACTCAGTCAGGCCGGTTAGTGTCCAAGGTATGCAATTTATTAGACTTGAGTCATTTGGACATATGGGCCTTTTTCTGTTGCTTTGATAGTAATGGAATGGCTGTGTGACTCAGTTCCTCTTGTCTGACATGAGTCACATGATTATTGAGAATGGGGTTGATGCACAGCTACATTAAGAACAGGGCACCAGGCTGAACATTGCTGCATTAGTGACTGACAATCATCAGTCCCTAATGTGTGATCTTGAAGATTTAACTCTGAAAAGTGATATTACACTATAACATAATAAACACACCAACGGAATAAAACACTGCCCAAAGGCTCATAAAAAAGAAAATTTAATAAACAGTTAGAGCTTTCACAACTGCTTCATCAGACCATAAAACCACAAAGAAATCACACTCATATATAGATATATATATATATATATATAAGATAACTTCAGTTAACAAGGACCAATCACTACATGACAGTAATCATTTCATTAAAGCAGCAAGTGCAAGACCAACACTTAAAGTGAAAACATAGCTATTGTAAAAAAAATGTGCACATTTAAAAACTATACAATATATATAGTAGATAAAAAGACCTAAGTGTGCATAGAAATGTATATGCATACACAAGTAGTACCAGCTTAAAGAAATAATACAGGCAAAGGAATCCAGATATGGAAAACTTTACAATACAAAAAATAAGGAGATTAAGGGCAAAAGTAGAAAAAGAGACTAGTAATGGAGAAGTCAAACAAATAGAAACTGAGGTTGTGGAGCAGCTGCAAAGAGACAGATGTAGAAAATTGAATGCAAAAAGCACTACAACAGGATAAAGCAATGGATATCCAAATTAAGGGGAAAACAGTGGAACAGGAAGCAATTGGTTAGGTGCCATATCAAGATATTTTGGAGCCTTCCACAGGAAACCAGTATAAACATTCACTTGAAGCTAGATAGCAAAGGAAGGAACAGGAAACTGTGGAAACTCTGAAGCAGTCAATACTGAGGCGTGATAGGCCAGTGAGTCCCCATATGATAAAACAATGGATGGCACAGGATGAAGCTGAAGAGAATGTGCCACAAGAAGATGCTATAGAATCTTCTATACAATGCTCGCAGGAAACAGAAAATAAGGGATGTGCTCTCAGTTTGGAAGAAAATGAGTTAAGAGAAGAGTTGCTTGATTTAATAGACACAGACAGATATATCAAGATCAATGAAAGAAATAGACCGCAGAAGGTTAATAAAACCTCAAAAGTCAGAAGTTTGATAAAACAAATGAACCCAGTAATGAGGACTCTCCATAGAGATCCATGTGATATAACAGAAATAGAATACATTACTGTTCTGCTAAATTAATAACTGATACAGTTCTACCACAGGAACACAGGGTAGCAAGGGCAAGGAAGGGCTGAAATACATCATGGAAATATCAAATAGAGAAAACTATAAAGCAGCAAAGACAAGAAGTGTCACTGTTAGAAGATTATAGAAGAGGGAACAGATGAACAAAAATACTAAGAAAGATAGATGTGATAAAAGCAATGAGCAGTATTAGAACAGATCAGGATCTATCATCCACTATCGCAAATAAACTAAAAATTTCAGCACAGGTGGAAAGACTTAGAAGATACAAAGATAGATATAAAGGAAAAGTACAAAATAAGCAATTTATTGATGATACAAAAACATTTTATAGAGAATTGGGAAATAAGGTAAAAGTAATTGAAAGACCACCAAAAAAGAAATAGATACATTTTGGAGAAGTATCTATGAAGATCCTGTGGAACATAACAAAGATGCTAAATGTATAGAAGAAGTAAAAGAAAGAAAAAGAAGTTTAAAGGTACAAGATATGAAATGGGATGAAGTAACAGCCAAAGAGATTGAAACAAAGTTAAGAAAAGCCTCTAATTGGAAAACCCCAGGCCTAGATGCAGTGCCTAACATTTGGTTAGAAGTATTAACATCTTTGCATGAAGACTTAGCCATGAGTAAGAACTATTTATATGCGCACCCTGAGCAGACACTGCACTGGTTAACAACAGGAAAAACAATGCTCTTACTTAAAAGTGATCCTGCAAGCTACCCTAAAAATTATAGACCAGTAACTTGTCTTCCAATGACGTATAAACTATACATGGGTATTGATGCTGACAGAGTTTATAGTCATTTAGAAGAAAACTCAATTATGGCAGTAGAACAAAAGGGCAATAAAAGAAGGTAATATGGAACAAAGGATAATTTGTTGTTAAATAAAGTTATAGTGGAGAACTGTAAAAAGGGAAAGAATCTAAGTAGGGCATGGATTGACTACAAAAAAGCATTTGAAAGTATCCCAAATTCATAGATAAAAGAGTGCTTAAAATGTATAAGAAACACCATACACTGATTGACTATGTTACAGTAACCATGAAACAATGGCAGGCCATTTTGCAATTAAGCCATGATAAAGGACAGATTATTATCCCAGGGATAAAAATTCAAAGGGGGATATTTTAGGGTGTCTCTCTGTTACCATTGCTATTCTGCCTTCCCATTAATCCATTAAGCTGTTTACTTAACAGCTTAGCCCATGGCTACAGTTTGGCTCCTAGAAAACAACAAAGTCTAATGACTTCTCATCTTCTGTTTGTCGATGATTTTAAACTGTATAGCTCATCAGATGAGGAACTGAAAGCACAGCCGCAGGTTGTTAAAACCTTTTCAGATAATATTGGAATGTCATTTGGTCTTGATAAATGTGCAAAAGCAACCTTTAAAAAAGGAAAACTGCACCACCAGGAAAACATCAGTTTGGGACAAGAATGTGATATAAAAGAACTTGAGCAAGAGGAAGTGTATAAATACTTGGGAATTGATGAAGGATCATCAATAAAACATGAACAAATGTGAATAAAACTCAGTAAGGAATACTTTATTTATTTTTTATTTATTTATTTGCAGTTGGTTTACCAGGATAGTCCATTGGGCCAAGATGAACCCGTTTTCAATGGAGTCCTGGGGAGAAAAGCTCCAGTAAGAAGGTTACAATAGGTTTTACATTAGATTACAGTGTTTACAAGTGAACAAATTAGAGCAAGACATTTCATGTAGTATGGCTTGAGAAACCAGGTTACAAGTCGGTTTTAGGTTATATTACAATATGTTCAAGTGATGCAGTTTAAAGCATAATGTTTCAAGTAGTACCGACAGGTGTCTTTAGAAGACTTAAATTAATCCTGAGAACAGCACTGAGATCTAGGAACAAGATCCAACTATAAATCAATTTGCTCTTCCTGTCCTAACTTACAGTTTGGAGTGATTGGCCCCAAAAAGTGTTGAATAGATTGGATATTAAAACAAGAAGTATGTTTCATGCTCACCAAATGATTTATAAAAATAAGTGTATACCAAGATTGTATATTCCTCATTCTGAAGGAGGGATAGGCCTCCTTGAAAGTGATTACATGTATAGATCTGCAATTGTGGGACTCCACACATATCTGCTGACCTCACAAGATCCAAATGTAGTGAAAGTTTTGAAACATGAGGAGAATACATCTAAGATGACTTCTCTGCTTAATTCATATCGACGTCAAGCAGGAATGGAAATCAAACCAGAAGTGGATGAAAACCAGACAGCAACTGAATGTGCCAAAAAAGTATAGAAAACTTCTGGAAGAGCCTCATGTTGATCAAGAATGAACAAAACAAGATAGTACCAGCGGAAAAAACACGGCTCCTTTTCTTTTTACAGCTTTATTTGTGAGAAGGTAACAAGACACCACAGCAGCACGTAAATCCAACAAACAGCTCCAAACACATAAACGCTATGTCTCCACACCTGCGTTTTCGTTTGAACTCACTTCCTCAGATGCACAAGAATAAAGCTTACTCTTACCCTTCAGCTTAAATACTGTTACTAATTAAATAATTGAAACTCTTAATACAATAAAAATTCTTAATTACACTCATTCTACCATGATCACATTAAAATCTACCTCAACAAAATGCCTTCATATCTTTTAAAATAATGATTAAAACAAACACATTTCATTTTAATGCCTAACTGTTCACAACATTTCATCCCTATAATTGATTCATAAGGTTTATTTTAAAATTCAGTTAATTAAACACATAAAATTCATACATAAAAAATATATACGTATATACAAACAACCCATTCATTGCTCCCTCTAGTGTATAAAATACCACATTTCACTCAAAATTTTTAAAGTGCAAAATAATGCCTGTAAACATTTTTGTTGCCAGAAAGCAATCTCAAATTAATTCCCTGAAAACACTACATTTGCAGAAAACATGGTTTAATACATGATATACCCAATTGTGTTTCAGAAATGGAACATTTTCTTTTTAATACTTTTAACTCATAGGGTATACATTCCCCTCTCAGAGCTTCGCTGCCCTTATTTTTAATACTGGGGCCAATGACACATAATTATTAAGCCCCGGTGAATTATAAGCTTCTAGTTGGAGTTGCCAGAGTAACTCTTTATACTCAATGGTGTCCTCCCAAGGTCCACCCCGGATATCCTTATTTACAATCTCCAACACAAAAAAAGTATATTCAGCTTCTTCACATTTTGTTTTGTGTTTAAATAGGGCATTACACATACATTTTGTCTTTATTTCATAGTTGTGTTCATAAATTCTATCTCTTAGTCTTCTTTCAGACTTCCCCACATAAAATGCATCACATTTCTTACATGTACTCAAGTAGATTATGCCTTTGGTCTGACAGTTAGCATATTGCTTGCTCTGAACTAAAATATCCCTGCTTTTTACATATATTGTGTCTTTATTACAAATAAAAGGACACTGGGAGCACCTCCCACATTTAAACGTACCCTTTCTCTCCCTGGTAGTGGTATTTTCCTTACTTTTCCTTTCAAAGAAATTTTTCAAGTTTTTTCCTTTTCTAAATGTACATTTCAAGGGCTGTGTGAACAAGCTTCCCAAATCAGAGAATTCACTAAACTTTGCCCATTCCTCTTCCACCATTCTTCTAATAACTCTAGCCTCCCCACTATAGTCCAATATAAAGTTATTTTTCACATCAAAACTACCCTCTTCAATATTATCCACCACGTTGGAAACTTCATCCATCCCTAAAATGGGCTGATATTTGTCCAGTCTTCCGTTCCTAACCTCCTTTTCAATTTCCCCAATTAAACTGCTCGGGTAACCTCTGTCCATAAACATCACATGTAGTTTATTACATTCTACATCAAAGTCACAGTCCCTAGAGGACATTCGGCTACCCCGAACAAACTGTCCTTTGATTATTCCCTTTTTGTGATAATGGGGATGTGCACTCTCATATGCTAAAAAGGAGTTAGAATAATTGTCCTTTCTATATACCTTAGAATAGAATTCCCCCTCTCCTTTTCCAACAAAAATATCCAGGTATTTTAGACATTCTACACTCTTTGTATAAGTAAATGACAAAAAGGAGGTGGTTTGAGAAATATAGTGAAAAAAGGCTTCAAATTCTACTTCAGACCCTACCCATAATAGGCAAATATCGTCCAAAAACCTTTTATACATTTTCCAACACTTCTTAAACTGTGAATTTAACACAAATTTTTGCTCCCATGCTGCCAGAATAATATTTGCATATATGGGCGCACAATTTGCACCCATAGCAATTCCTTTTATCTGCTTAAAAAATTCACCTTCAAAGTGCAGGTAATTACTTTTCAGTACAATGTCCATTAATGTTAATATTAGACAAAATTCATTATGCGTGAACTTTCCATAGTTAATCAATGCCTCCTCAAACCATTCCATTCCTTCTTTGTATGGAATGGATGAAAAAAGGTCCACTATGTCCAGAGTTATAAATACTAAACCTTCATCAAAAAATTCTTTTTTAAGGTTCCGGAGTAAATCCCATGAATCCTTGACTACACCTGCCCCTTCCTTAACTACTGCCTTTAACTTGCAATCTAACCATTTGGCTATGGGGGCCGTAACAGATCCTTCTGAAGAGACTATGGGTCTCATGGGTGGATTTTCCTCATCCTTATGGACCTTAGGTATTCCAAATATGTTGGGGACCTTAGGTTTCTCCACATGTAGAAATCTAAAAGTGCTCAAATCAATTACTCCTTCTAATAATAAATCATACAATTTTAAATAAACATTCCTATTAGCAATATTGATTTAATTTATGGAAGATCTCACATATCTCTCTTCGTTACCTAAAAGTTCCAACATTTTAGCCTCATAAATCATTTGGTCCATAATTATTGTACCCCCTCCTTTGTCAGGTTTCAATATTCTTAAGGTAGGGTCATTAGAAAGTTGCAACAATAACTCGTTCTCTTCCTTCGTTAAATTATACCCTATTATCAATCAATACTTTCCTTAATTTCCTTTCCATCACCATTTCAAAATTCTTTAGTTGCTGGTTTAAAGGTGGATTATACACACTTCTTTTCCTTAGGTTCCCTTGTACCATACTATTGTTACTCTGTTCATGGAAATTGAAAAGGAGGTTGGGAACGGAAGACTGGACAAATATCAGCCCATTTTAGGGATGGATGAAGTTTCCAACGTGGTGGATAATATTGAAGAGGGTAGTTTTGATGTGAAAAATAACTTTATATTGGACTATAGTGGGGAGGCTAGAGTTATTAGAAGAATGGTGGAAGAGGAATGGGCAAAGTTTAGTGAATTCTCTGATTTGGGAAGCTTGTTCACACAGCCCTTGAAATGTACATTTAGAAAAGGAAAAAATTTCTTTGAAAGGAAAAGTAAGGAAAATACCACTACCAGGGAGAGAAAGGGTACGTTTAAATGTGGGAGGTGCTCCCAGTGTCCTTTTATTTGTAATAAAGACACAATATATGTAAAAAGCAGGGATATTTTAGTTCAGAGCAAGCAATATGCTAACTGTCAGACCAAAGGCATAATCTACTTGAGTACATGTAAGAAATGTGATGCATTTTATGTGGGGAAGTCTGAAAGAAGACTAAGAGATAGAATTTATGAACACAACTATGAAATAAAGACAAAATGTATGTGTAATGCCCTATTTAAACACAAAACAAAATGTGAAGAAGCTGAA
The DNA here is from genome assembly GCF_019279795.1 of Protopterus annectens. Lineage (NCBI taxonomy): Eukaryota > Metazoa > Chordata > Ceratodontiformes > Protopteridae > Protopterus > Protopterus annectens. The sequence goes on along the minus strand of NC_056725.1, from coordinate 1,343,493,323 downwards.
TATACTTTTTTTGTGTTGGAGATTGTAAATAAGGATATCCGGGGTGGACCTTGGGAGGACACCATTGAGTATAAAGAGTTACTCTGGCAACTCCAACTAGAAGCTTATAATTCACCGGGGCTTAATAATTATGTGTCATTGGCCCCAGTATTAAAAATAAGGGCAGCGAAGCTCTGAGAGGGGAATGTATACCCTATGAGTTAAAAGTATTAAAAAGAAAATGTTCCATTTCTGAAACACAATTGGGTATATCATGTATTAAACCATGTTTTCTGCAAATGTAGTGTTTTCAGGGAATTAATTTGAGATTGCTTTCTGGCAACAAAAATGTTTACAGGCATTATTTTGCACTTTAAAAATTTTGAGTGAAATGTGGTATTTTATACACTAGAGGGAGCAATGAATGGGTTGTTTGTATATACGTATATATTTTTTATGTATGAATTTTATGTGTTTAATTAATTGAATTTTAAAATAAACCTTATGAATCAATTATAGGGATGAAATGTTGTGAACAGTTAGGCATTAAAATGAAATGTGTTTGTTTTAATCATTATTTTAAAAGATATGAAGGCATTTTGTTGAGGTAGATTTTAATGTGATCATGGTAGAATGAGTGTAATTAAGAATTTTTATTGTATTAAGAGTTTCAATTATTTAATTAGTAACAGTATTTAAGCTGAAGGGTAAGAGTAAGCTTTATTCTTGTGCATCTGAGGAAGTGAGTTCAAACGAAAACGCAGGTGTGGAGACATAGCGTTTATGTGTTTGGAGCTGTTTGTTGGATTTACGTGCTGCTGTGGTGTCTTGTTACCTTCTCACAAATAAAGCTGTAAAAAGAAAAGGAGCCGTGTTTTTTCCGCTGGTACTATCTTGTTTTGTTGGTTAGTGACATTTTCGTAGTACTAGCCTCCATTGTTTTTCGGTTGATCAAGAATGAACACAAGAATGGTTAAGGGAGGAAATTCAAACCAAGAAATGAAAGGTTAATATTGGCTACATACACGCTGGTTTACAAAGCCCATTGAACATGTGGGAGAAACAGACAAATGTAGGTTTTGTAAAACTGAATTGGAAACAGTTACACATCTTGTTGCTGGTTGCGACACACTAATCCAGAAGGACTGTATACTAAAAAGCATAATAATGTGGCGAGACTGTTGCACTGGGGTTGTGCTAACATTATGGTATCAAAGTGGCTGAAAAACACTGGAAATGTGAGCCACAAAGCATCATGAAAAATGATGAAGTTTATATCACATGGGATCACCCATTACCAACAGTTCAAAAGATAGATACTAGAAAACTGGATATAATGGTCCAAGAAAAGAAGACAAAAGTAGCATTGATCATTGAAATTGCCACACCCAGGGATCACAGAGAGACACAAAATCATAAAATACCAGGATCTGCAGGCAGAAATGACAGCCATATGGAAGAAAGATATCCAGACAGTTCCAATAGTAGTAGGAGCAACAGGTTTTATAAAAAATAATTTGCAATCCTATTTGGACATGTTACTAATCCATGTAACCCCGTACGAATTGCAGAAGGAGTTATTACTGGACACATTGCGGGTGCTGCGAAGAACACTTCTGGCTGACATCAAAGACTGAAACAATACTAATTTCATGAACTTTAATCGTAATTTGACTTAGGAATGGGGTCCATTCCCATCATGGTATTAGAAACCCAAAAGACGTGGAGAAATTAAAAAAAGAGCACATCTAGAAACTTAATCTGTGTGTTTGAGTGTACCAAAGAAAACTTCAAAAAGAAGGTGGACTGGTTCAAATTCTGATGAAATTCAGTTGACCCATCTCCTTCATCTGTCCAAATGAAAAATAAATCATCCACAAAGCTGCAATAAAAAGGGACGCAATGTTGAAAACTAGGGATGAGAAACATAAATTCCTCTTCTCAGTTGGCCATCACCATATTGGCGTAGCTACTGGCACTGGATGTGCTCATAGCTACGCCATCTCTTTGTTTATAGTATGTACCACCAAATAGAAAAATATTGTTCTCTAAAACGGTCCTCATACAGAGATCTATCAGCCCCAGTACTGGTTGATTATATGTACTGTACTTATACATGTACATTCATCATCACTAGAAGATATAGGAAATTACTCCTGGAGCAGAGCACCAACCAATCCCTGAAGAAAATGTGGAGACAGATCAAAGCTTGATTATGTGGAATCTGTCCCGGAGATCCCTAACCCCTGATGAGTTGAGTGTATTGGGGAAGGATCTCTCTTTTATTCCCACACAACATGATGATGTGACTGACACTGTTTTGGACATTAAAATGTTTTCAAGTAATCTTTCCCTTAAGGTACAATTTGGTGATGAGGAGGTGAACAATATAGGCTCTGGTGTTTTAAAAAAAAAACTGTTTATTTATGCCTAGTCCACATCCCTTATTGAAAGCCTTTGCTAAATTAATAGAGGATGACTTACACCAAGCTTTTAATGGGAATAAGCACAGTTATAATAGAAATTTTACACGTGATGAGAAATTAGCCTTGAATACACTATGGGAAGACACAACTATAGCTATTAGGCCAGCTGACAAAGGTGGCTCTATAATCATCATGGATAGAATAGATTATTTTAGTTCTATGAAGGAGATGTTACGTGACAATGATCATTACATAGTTATTAGTCAAGGAGACATTCAACATTTCAATACTGACATAAGAGATACTTAATATTTAATAATTATTTTTTGGTGAATGAGCCCCTAATTCCCATTATACAAGGCCTCCCCAAAATCCATAAGAATAGTCACAGCTGGAGCACAGAGCCTTTTTTGATATTTGTGGAGAAGCACTTATGCTCCATTTTGGATAAAAATGAAGTTATATTAAGGGACTCTAAACAATTTCCTAGGAACCTTTTTTACTTTATTAAAATGCAACCCTTGAATTTAAAATATCTTCTAGTGACAATGGATGCACAGTAACTATTTACAATGATCTCCAACCAGGTTGGCATGATGTATGTTGAGAAATATTTGTCTAATTACAGTACAGTACATATGATCAACCAGTACTGGGGCTGATAGATCTCTGTATGAGGACCGTTTTAGAGAACAATGTCTTTGTATTTGATGGTACATACTTTAAACAAAGAGATGGAGTAGCTATGGGCACATCCAGTGCCAATAGCTATGCCCATATGGTCATGGCCAACTGGGAAGAGGAATTTATGTTTCCCACCCCTAGTTTTCAACATTACAACCCATTTTACCACAGTTGAAATAGAAGGGTTGACTGAATTTCATCAAAATTTGAACCAGTCCACCTCCTTTTTGAAGTTTTCTTTGGTACACTCATACACACAGTTTGAGTTTCTAGATGTGCTCTTGAGTAGACAATCTGATGGTTCTTTATGTACAGGTATTTTTAGGAAACCTTGCTATAGGAATTCCCTATTGCTCCAACAAAGTATACACCCACCTCATGTGTTCAAAAATATAGTGAGAGGGCACGGGATGAGGGCTTCTAGATTGAATGCATAAGACATTGGTTTTAGATCTGAGCTTTCTAGCTTGAAATGTAGATTATCTGATAGGAGATGCAAGGTAAATGAAGGTGGGGACATAATAGGCACAATTTCTCCTCTTAGAATTGATGCAGCCAAATCATACTACTCAAAGCAACTCACAAACTCCAGTAGTGAGCATTCAAAGTCTAACAACCGTACTATTGTTTCTGTTTCTTTATCTTACACTACAGATACCAGGATGATAACAGGTATTATTAGGAAACATTGGGGTATATAAACCACTGATTCAGACATCATAAAGATAGTGGGGGATGCTCCTCATTTTGTGTATAAAAACAAGAAAAAATTGAAAAGGCTCCTGTGCAATCCTGATAGCCACAGGCTGGATACATGAGAGGGAGGGGCCACAACTTTACCTTGTGGCACATGTAATTACTGTAGTTACATAGATAGTAGGGGGAGCTTTGAGCATCCTGATAATGGATGGAAGATCCATTTTAAAGTAGAGGCTACGTGTTTAACAGCACATGTAGTGTACCTTGCTCACTGTACAATATGCCAAGTATTTTACATTGGCAAAACTGATAGATCCCTAAAGGATACGGTCAGAGAACATCTGTACAGTATATGATGTGCCTCTGCAAATAATGCCCTTTCCAAACATGTTGCGAGTATGAACTCAGAAGACACATTTGTTCATGGTTATTGACAGAATACAGCCCATCAGTTGAGGTGGTGATGTGAGGAATCTTACTGAAACTAGGGAGGTCAGGTGGATGATCAGACTAAGAGATGATCATGGTAGTGGACTTAGTGAAAAGGTATCACTTAGACCCATTTTGAAGGGATGGGGACTTAGAAGTTAATTGAGGTTATTTGTTATATACGTTTTATATATTTGTTTGTATTTCTATAATTACATTATTTCTTTAAGCTGGTACTACTTGTGTATGCATATACATTTCTATGCACACTTAGATCTTGTTATCTACTATATATATTGTATAGTTTTTAAATGTGCACATTTTTTTTACAATAGCTATGTTTTCACTTTAAGTGTTGGTCTTGCACTTGCTGCTTTAATGAAATGATTACTGTCATGTAGTGATTGGTCCTTGTTAACTGAAGTTATCTTATATATATATATATATATCTATATATGAGTGTGATTTCTTTGTGGTTTAATGGTCTGATGAAACAGTTGTGAAAGTGCTAGCCATTCATTAGATTTTCTTTTTATGAACCTTTGGACAGTGTTTTATTCCATTGGTGTGTTTATTTTTTTATTTTTTCAGTTTACCAATGGCATATTAATCTTGGCCATGGTATTCTGTTTTATTTGCAATATTACACTATGTTAAGATTTTGGTTTTCCTTGAACATAGTATAAACTCAGAGTTCGCATATTAGAAGCAGGAGGTGTTAGGGTGCAGCCCCCTGCTAATAAGTTTTTGTTTGTGTTTTACTAAGGTCAACTGTGATAGTCAAGTGATTCAGAGGTTCCGTGATTGGTGTTTTTGGTGTTTTGTGACTTGACACAAAACTGTCAGACATTTTATTAGGAAGCTATAAAAGCATCTCCCGATGCATGGTTAACTAGACAGTCAAACTATGTCTATGCAGCCAGTGTCTCAGGGAAAGTTTTTTTTTTTTTTTGATTTTGCTAATATTGTTCTTCTGTAGGAGTAATATCATATTTTGGCATCTCAGTGCCCTAAATGTGGTTTCAGTGAGGAAAATCTCAAAATTGATTTCTCTATTTTAGTACTGCTGTGGTGTCAGACATTACATGTTCCCCTGGATTGCAATTTTCTCAGAGATTAAATGATTACTAATAGAAATGGGGAACATATTCCTGCATTTGTTTACATAGTTTGGTTTCCTTGATCCCAGAGTTTATTTCTTAGGGAATACATTTTCAGTTATTCACATCCAAAGAGTCACCATTCAGAGTAACAATGTTTTTAACTATGTCTTGGACTCCTGCTGCCTGCCAGTCATCAGCTTTTCAGTGAACTATCACAGCACTCATTCCTCAGGTAAGGAAATATCTTCAATGACTCATTCATTCCCTATGAGGTAACAGCTAGCCATGGTAAGGCACCATCCAGGCAACCATCAGGAGAATTTTTTTATATGGTCCTAACTCCCAAGTTGTCAGTGTGCTGGCAGAACACTGAGCACTGACAGGGTCTGCACATTTCTATGGTCATGCATGCCTGGCCCCAAACACACTATTTGGCACTCATATTCCAACGTATCCCAGGGCCTGCTAGCACCTGCCTTTAGTGTTATAGTACACCCACCCTCTGCTGGCTTTCAGTATAAGCAGCAGGAACAGTCACCTGAAGTGGTGTCAGCTGCCCTGTCTCATCTACCCTGTGTGCCCCATCCATCACCCAAGCCACTAGTCAGACAAGAGCCAACTTGGTTGCAGTCAGGGCTTTACCCCCCCCCCCCTCTAACACCACGGAGCCATATGAAGTGTAAGAATGGGAAGGGCTAATCTTCTTTGCCTTAAAGAGATTTAAAAGATGTACTTGCTATGTAGGATTAAGGAACTCAGATTTAAAATGATACAGCAAGTCTTATCTTTATTTGTGGTCATTAATGTCATTTTCCTTACTGAACTGTTTTTTGGGGTGCAAAACACTGCATGGGTATCAGTGTACATAACAGCTACAGAACTAATAAGAACAAATAAAAAGTGAGATTTAAGTGAGGGGACAAGATGAAATATAATTGGGAATGAACCTTCTTGTGACAAGTGATGCATTGCTTTACTAATTTAGGTGCAAACCACTGCAAAGACTAACTGGGATCAATTATTGAAGTTATTCTTTTCATCTGGTTTATCACTTAATACATTCAAACACTGAGCAATATAAATAAAGTAAATTCAGGAAGAAAAAAATGCAAAGTTAAATAGTGGATAGAGACTTAAACAGAGCAGAAGAGAGGACGAGAGAAAGTAAAACAAGTGCCACAGGTAGAGGTGGCTGGTACTTGATTTAGAGAAAGGTACAGGGACACCTGTCACAATAATATTGTACAACTTAAATGATAAAGCAAAGTTGTTGATGTTTTACTGGATCTTACAATGTGTTGTGTAGACTTATAAGAAAGGCCACACGTGGGTACAAATACAGTATTACTAGCAGAAGAAGGATTCCTGGTTACATGGAAGTTAAAAGCCTCATGTGTAAGACTTAAGGCATGAACTACCTCAGGGTGCTGCCCATATCAACTTTAAATTTTCAAAAAGTAGTCCATAACTGAAGATGAAAAGTGTTACATGTATATAAAGCTGTTGCTAACATGAGATGGCTTCCTTTGTCATGGCAAAGCCTGTTTTGTGAGCTAAGAGCTTGTCTAAAAGAAGTTTAAATAAATACCAGACTGCATTTAAGACCAATATTTATATTTCAGTTTTAGCTTTATTCCAATGCTTAGATTATAAAATGACGATTCACAGCAGCTTTAAAATACAGGAGTTGCCTGCAAGTGAAGCAAACTAGTTTGCTCAGTACAAAGGGCACCCGTTTTATCAGGCTCAAGTGATTATGACATGATCTTGGCAAACATCTAACAAATCTCCTAACAGCACATTAATCTGCTTCAAGAACAGCAGTGACGGAAGAGCCACTGTTTGGAAAACCTTGGAAGAGATGCAGAAATCAAATAGCTTTTGCAGTGTAGCTCTTACAAATGCATTTATTATAGAACAGAGGATGCAAACAAATAAATAAAAAGAAGCAAACTGACTGTTGACAATATTTAGAAGTGGGCATTTTGCCGTTACATTATGATTGCAATGATGTGTACATGTTGAAAAAGGCAGTGTAATGAGATCACTGGAGAAAGCAGTTAATGGGGCAGAACGTTCTCAGTAAGGTTCTGTCAGCTGCCTGGAAGAGTTGCTGGATGTGAAAAATGGTGAAAGGGAAAATCATGATGGGCAGATTTCCATCTTTAAAAGAAAGCTATAGCCTAAATGTAATATTTCCTTTCGCCAGAGTGTATTTTCTTCCCTACAGGATGATCCCTACATTTTTGCATATTAAAAAGGCAGGACTTAGCAGCTTCTCTGATTTTTGTAGTACCTCTATCTTAGTCGGCTTCCCCAGTGCACACCATGCTGGAGGGCCTGAATGAAATCTCATGATACTATTATTTGGAATTTGTCTCCTCTGCTATTGTATCAAAATGCCTTTTACATCTGAAAGTATGTTGTTATGGTAAATAAATACAGCAAGGTACCTATAGCAGTTTTTTGTTACGTCACCCCCTTTAAGGTCAATAATGCTATGTAGGCTCAGCATTTACAGATATTTGACTCTGTGCTGTCATATAAAACTACACTATTTCCCTTTCCTGGAATTGCAAACCTGTTAAACAGTTTGCAGTCTGAAGGTGAATAAACCTGATAACCACGGAGACTAACTTCACTCATTAGCTGAACTTAAGCCAGCCTCAAGGAAGGAAGACAGAATGTGAAACAAACAATTTATTATTTTTATTCTTTGTTGACTGGATTAGTCCCACTAGGCTAGTGGCCTCTTTTCAGGGTAGACCTGAGGTGGTATTTATACTACTAGGGGGAATTTGGCCAGGGCATCGGGGAACTTCCCCTACTCTTTTTGACAGCTGTGTGGGAGCTATTATATCCGCCTGAGTTACCACCAACTGAAACAGATAGGGCCTTGGATTAATGTCTCATATGAAGGAGTGTAGCACCCCCTTATGCTAAACTGCAGTTTCAGCAATCAATCTACCAGAAGTGGGAATAGAGCTTGCAGCCTTCCACACTAAACATGATCATGGTACCTGTTGTGCCACCAACATAATCTCACATTTCAAAAAGGCTAAGTTATCTTAGCTATTCCTATATATCCTTTTTCAAGAATCATTCGTAGATGGTTCATAGGTTATTAGTAAGCATATGGCCAAAGGAGACCACGGAGAAGCTCATCCATATTGGAGGCTAACAATATCCCACATTAAGCAGACTTTCTCCACATATCCCCATTATGGTTTTAATGTTTGTTAGGGAAGTACACTACTTGACAGGTAAATGAAGCCTATTCCTGAAATGTGGCATACATTTGGTTAGATATCTGTCATGCCATGTGGTGTTGATAATGTAATAGTACATGTTTATGTCTCTAGAATGGGTGTTTGCTTGTATTTAGGTGAAGGAGTTCAAAGACCCTGGGTCATTCATAGCATGGAAGGTTAAGCAGAGATCACCCCCCTGAGGAGTCTATATGACACTGATTAGAGTGACAAGGCTTTTAGTCTACCAGAGTAACTAAGGATACTGAGACCTGAAATCTTTAAAGTGAGGATGTCCTTGCAGAATGGCTTATGTTTTAGGAAATGGGGTTCATAGTCTAGTGAATGATATTATGTAATTTTTCTAAAGAGTAACATTTTTATTTATTGGATTTTCTAGTTCATAATTCGTTTATGCATATTGTAGAAATAATGTGTTTTTAGGGGTGTGTAGAAGAGACTGTACATATGGTGCACATCTTAATATTTTCCCCACCATTTTTAGGAACTCCTCATTTCTTTATAAGTCCATAGGTCAATACTAGGATGTTGATCCAGAGGACCAATACTAGCCCAGCCATAATACCCCAAATTATAGGTACCCATTGACATGACTAATTTAAACCTACTTTCAACCCTTTTCAGTGAGGACTTGCAGGGTCAGAACTGGAGTCTAATTACTATTGCCTATCCATTCATGCAGGTTACTCTTAAAGAGGATCATGGAGTACTTTACATTCAAAGGAAGTCTACTCTATAAAAGAGGGATTCTCAGCGATATATAACTATCTCGCCAGCAGGTTGTAGTTATGTTTTTATAGCAGTTAAGATCTCTTGAGTGGTTGTTGAGGATGCTTTTAGTTTAGTGAATGTGCAGGTCACAAAGGACTGGACCCTTTGAGGCACTATAAGTAAGAGAAAGATAATCTATCAAGAGTCTGTAAGAAACAAAAAAGAGAGTACTTTAAGGTGGTCTGAGCAGTTCTCTAGCTACCTATCTAACAGTCAGTTAAATGACTATCTACTTACTCATCTTTTCTCCCAGTTAATACAGGTGTCCCACAAGGCTCCATACTTGGTCCTTTCCTTTTTAACATATTTATAAATGATGTACATACATCCTCACAACAAGCTACAGTTATACAATATGCAGAAGACTCCACTGAATTTTTCTCATTAATAGTCCTTCCCAGTTACAGTATATCACTTAGCAGGCTTTTAACTCTACTGAAAAACTGGCTCAGTGACAATCAGCTTTTCCTAAATCCAAATAAAACAAAACTGTTTCTAGTTCTCCCCAGATCCCAAACACACATTAAGACACCTTCAAAATAGCCTATCTCAACAATACTGAAATTGGAGTTGTACCTCACACAAAGTTACTCAGTGTCATAATAGATGATCAATTGAAAGTTGATCTTCATATTCAAAAGTGCATAAAAACAACATATCAAAAACTGGGTATGCTCTATAGATGAAAAAGATTTCTTACCAACTCCTCAGGATTTACTCTAGCCAATACATACCTTCTTCCTTCACTACTATACACCTCACCCATTTATACCAACATTCAGATCTCCCTAAGATCAAAAATTGAGCTTTGCTATTACAAAGCAGCTAGATTTGCAGCCAGTCAGTCATACAACAACTACCATTGCTCCACCCTCAGATATTTAAACTGGCTTGTTTTACCTTACTACCGCAAGTTCCCCCAACTCCTTCTTGCTCATAAAATGGTATACAAATCCTTATCCTGCCCAGTAACCAGCATCATTCTTAATCATTACCTCCCTAATTGCCCTTATCGCTCATCTGAGATACACCTCCTCGAAATCCATAAACCAAAAAAAAAATTATCGGTCACTGCCTATATTCTTATTCAGTAGACAAGGTCTGGAACTGTATTCTTACAAATATTAAAACAATGCCATGTAGTCACATATTCAAACAATCTCTAAAGAGGTTTCTCCTTGGCTCCTGGCTCTGTACATTCCCTACACCAGGCTGACACTACCCGTTATTCCTTCCTTCTCTTACTTTCTCTTCCTTCTTTCTTCTTTCTCCCTTTTTTATTCTCTTTCCTTTGCTCTTATTTTTCCCCTTTCCTTTCCTCCCTTCTCTTATTAGCCGAAGTATCAGTTACTTATATAATAGCTCCCTACTTTAACTCCATTTCCTAATCACCCCTCAACTGCAAAATCTCCTTCCTTTCTCTTAGGCTTTTGTCCATATTTAAAATGCTTAACATCTTTACCATTGGTTATCACTACTGACTGCACTTTACTAGCTGTTCAGTTTCCTATGATTGTTGTTTAATATTCACTGTATGATTTTCTGATCTGACTTTATTTATCTTGTATGTCGATTCTGCTATTTGTTACTACACTTCATGTGATAATATTATGTAGTTTATTAACTGAACTATGTATGTTGGAGATTTTCCCTCTGGCCTCCACTAAAAATGGGATTCATGCCCATTTGGACTTTACTGGTAAACAAATGCCAAATAAATAAATACATTTCTTCCTAACAATAATGGGTGTATATAGTCAACAAAGTTGCTATAAATGCTGCTGCTGGGGGTGTAGGGCACACTGGGGATGAAATACCTTATGCAGATATGATCTGGTCATTTTTAAACAGTCTTTTATCTGGCTTTGCAGGACAAGTGTGCATTAAGTTGAAATATTTTGCCTAGTGTTTGTTTGAAACAAATATGAAATATGTGACTTTGGTCATTATTATTATGATTATGATGATGATGATTATTATTATTATTATTATTATTATTATTTGATATAGATATATGTGAAAAATGCAGTCAACAATGTAGCTATAACTGCTGGGTTTAGGGGATGTCTATGAATGTAAAAGTGCACATAATCAGCCACTGGCCAGATGCATTTTCAGTGAATGTGAGTTTCAAAGGGAAATACATTTATTTGTGTTCATCCTAAGTCTGTTTTCAATGTGAGACTGTTTTGTTTTATTTAGCAACAGGCCATCACTATTTGTGCTATAAATTTTGAAATAAGGGCTTTAAATCAAATCACTGTAAAAGTAAAGAGGAAAATATTACGCACACTGACAGATTTAAACAGAGTTTATGGTAAATGGGGAGAGACATCCAAATAATGCGATACTGGACTGGCTGGGGGGCTGCTCCATTACCCTGTCTAGGGCTCCATTTGACCATGATCCAGCTGTGATCAAAGGCTAGTTTATAGGTTCATAGGTATATACTAGGCTAATGACCATTAGAGGCTTTATAAGCCTAACCATGCAACCCAAATGTATCCCATATGGTATTGTGCCTTAGAGGTTATTATAAGGGATATATGTTAGCTAGGACATCATTTAATGGCTGCCTCTGTCCATCAGAAATTTTGGTGCCAGACTAGGGGTGAACTTCCAATTTCCCATCCAATGGTCCCGGTTGCACTTGAATATGGTTGGGAAAGAGCTCTGCTTCACATGGATGAGAAGCCTATTCCAGAGACTAGGAATTCTCTGAGATGCATAACTGTCCCTCCAACATGTCCTATTTATGTTGTAAGCAAAGTTTAAGTCATATGAGCTAGTCGTTTTGATGCTGTTCATTTTGTGGATCTCTAACAAATATATTTATTTGTGAGCTACTGCCTTAGAATAAAGAGTGTTGGTGGCTTAACATTGTTGGTGGTTCCTGTTTGTGCCTTGTTCGAAATTTTGGTTCTATTTGGCACTTTGGACTTTTTCCTTGTTGGATATGTAACAAGTCCTTCAGAGCAGGATCCAAGGATGCCTTGCATGCCAGGCAAAGATTGCCTCTCAGCAGTCTGTAGAAAACAGGGTATAGGGAAAGGGCTTTGAGGCAGTCTGCATAGGACATTTTGGTTGCACTCTCTATTCTTTTTATGAGGAACTTGGGTAGACATTCCAGTTGTTGCTTATAAGCACAAACTGCAAATCAGTTATATACAGAAGGGAGCATTTTACTCAAAGATTGGTCTGATGAGGGCTAAATACAATGGCACAATGACTTCCCTGGACCTAGATGTCATGCCCTTACTTATAAGATGGGTGACACAGAATGATTTTCTTGCTTCCTTAGATACATGTTGGTTGAAAGCCAGGTTACTATCTACTTCTGTCCCCAAATCATTGACTACTGGATCTACTCTTAAGAGTGCTTTATCAATGAGGTAGTTTCTCAAGGTGGCCAACCTTCCAAAAGGTACTATTATGCATTTCTTGGTATTGGTTTGCCTGTGTTAGACCTTAATGTAAGATATTAGTACCTTGGGAGGATTTTATGACTTCTCCTAGTTTATAATCATCTACAAACTTTGTCAGCCAGAGGCCCTTGACATTACCCTTGACTTCTGAGAAGTAGATGCCAAAGATGAGCAGATCCAGGTGGTAAATCTAATCTTGACTTTCTGGTTCCTATCTTTGAGTCAGTTCTCTATCAAGTGTGTTGCACAGGGATTTATGCCTAAGTCCATGAGTTTGTTTAAAATGCCCAGGTGTGGTATTGTATTGAATGCTTAGCCAGGTCAAGGTAGGCAGTGTTCACCATTTTGCTCTCATCCATTGCCTCAGAGACCTTCTCAATGAAGTTTGCTAGGTTTAGTAAGCATGACCTGCCTTTGACAAAACCAAACTGGGTTGGGTCCAGTGTCTGGTGGCTTCCTATCTCATTGTTAGTCATTTCCATGATAATTCTTTCCATAGCTTTGTATATGAGACTAGTAATTCTAATGGGTCTGTAGTTCCTGGGATCCTTTGACAATCTACCCTTGTGCAGGGAGATAACTGTTGCAGTCCTCTATTCATGTGGCACAAAAACTGTTTAGAGGCAATGGTGGAAAAGCAACTCCAGTGGACCTAATAGGTAATATTTTGGGCTATTTAGGAGGCATCCTGAATATTACAAGGGTTCATCAAAGCTGTGTTCTTGACCTTAGAGAACACATCTAAAACCTGTTTCCTATTGATAGTTGTAGGGGTTATCTGTGATAGTGTTTCCTAGGAGGTGGCTGGGGGGTGAGTGGGGGAGGGGGAATAATGTTGGAGCTGAATATGTAGGCCGGTAGATTTGCTATAAGTCCTGGCTCCATGAATGTGTCTCCATTTACGACCAGTTTGGCACACTGTTATGTGCTGCATTTGAGGTTTCAGACATAGCTAAAGAAGCCCTTATGGCTGTCCTTGGCCTAGAAAGATAGCTTTACCTCAAAATTGTTTTTTTTTTGTACTTAATTTGCCCTCTTACTTATCTATTCCATTTGATGAAAGAGTTTTTTTTATCATTTTTGGTATTGCACTTCTTAATTTTGGCTATGCCTTTTTTTGTATTCCACCAGGGTGGTTTGTTTTTTGAGTTAGTTTTGCGCTTACTTCTGGTGGGTACAGCAGTTACTATGCAACCATTGACATAGCTGTGCAAAACTTCTATGAATAATTCCAAATAGGCTGCTGTGTTATCTAGGATTGGAGGGGCTTGAAATTTTGACAGTTTAGCACCTAATAAAAGATAATTTACCTTTGAATAGCTCCTAACTTTCACAGGTTTACTGGGGTTACAGAACTTATTTTTATTTCAATGTGGACAGCTTTGTGATCTGACCTTCCCGAAGAGGACATGACACTGGGGGTTGCAGGTTTCTAACATATTTGTGAGTATCGTGTCCAATATTTTTGAACCTGCAGTGGGGGTATGCGTTATCTGGTCTAGGCTGTTTGTGTTTACAAAGTCCAGGAATTTCTCTGTCTGAAAATTTGGGGTTGAGTAGCATTCCCAGTCTATGGGGGATAATTAAAGTCCCTACATGTTTATGGTATTTGGTTGAATGGTGAGTGACTCCAGTAGGTATATGCACGAGTTATGGGTTTTATGGAAGATGGAGGGTGACCTATGGTTTTCTAGGATATGGTATGGGAATTTGTCTGTGATAATCTGGGTATGGAGAAAATCCAGACCATTATCCTGTTTAATCAACCTAGAAGTATACTGGTTATTGATGCAGATCGTGACACTTCCACTTTTAGTCCCTGCCTGTGCAATTGCTGGTCTAAATGTGTGGAAGACACTGAAGCTTTGCACTGCCAGGGTAATCTCTGCACCTTTAAACTACATCTAGGTAATTGCACAAATGTCTGTGTTCTCCAAGGTGAGGAGAGCTTCAAGGGGGTGGAGTTTCTCATTACTCCTGGCATTGAGCAAGTGACACCTTTAGATTCTCTTGAGTTGATTTTACTAAGTTGGAGGGTTTTTTCAATTTGGCATTGCTTAAAAAAGGCTCTATAGGGGAAGCCAATATGCAAAAGCCTAGTGGGGACAGGTGCAGACCATCCTTGGCAAAGCAATGTGGTTTGTTGACAATATCCTCCCATGCTGACAAATATTGTATCCCCTTAGAATGACACCAAAAGCTAAACTGGTTATTAAAGTCAATCATCTTTTGCAGTAGCATAGCTAGGGTGGGGTGAGAGGGACAACTGCCATGGGCACAAATCGTTGTGGGGTGTGATCAGCCAATCCTGATTGCTCTTTAATATAACATCTGCTTTTAAAAGTCAGTATTGCATTTGCGGTTAAACCTGTGAACTGTAGCACTCCATGTGTGATTTAAACTGTAGCAATTGCTTGCGACATTGTAGCAAATAGTTTGCGACAGTTTAAAAGTAAAAAAAAAATTTTTTTAACTAAAACTTGAGCACTGTAGCACTCCGTGCGAACAGGGTATAAACTGTAGCAAGAAGGTTGAGGGCAGGGCACAGAAATGAGACCTGAATGTCTGGGGTTGGATGGGGGAAGGGTGTATTGGATCTGGCCACCTGGTTGGTGTGCCAGTAGAAGGAACTTCTGTTATTTTTTTTTTTTTTGGGCGAGGGAGTGCATAGATCTGTAATAAGCCAATCACCTTTTTTTTTTTCTTTTGCTCTTCAGTTAAAGAGATGACAGGGTGGGGTTCTGGTTCATAGCACCAGGCCAGAGCACTAATTGAACCAGCTATGCTTCTGATCTTTTGCTCATATTATGACATCATCCTTGGTGAAGGTAGAATGCTACTTAATGCTAGACACATCCCAGCCTGTGACACATAGTCTGAGAGCTCCATAATATCACTCTTATATAGTCTAGGAAAGTACATCTCAAGTCATTTGCGCCTACATGGATTATGACTGGTGCCTGTGGGGCAGTCACTCAAGTGCCTATTTAACTTGGTGGATCCTTGCTCCTGATAGGCAACTGACCATTATCTTTTCTTTATTCAGCCTGGTGAGTGGGGTATGAGTATGTCACACAATGGACACCCCTATGACTAGAGTCCTGGGTGGTATGTTGGCTTGCCTTATGGGCTTTGCACTTGAGGCTCCAGTGGGTGTTGCTCTATGTCTAGTGTTAGGTGTTGCTTCTCTTGAGTGCTTTTTGGTTTGCTGAGGATAATTTCTGCAGCTCGAATGTCTGGGAGGTCTTTGTGGTTTGGGAAGATTCCATTTAAGTGCCTCAGCATAAGATTATCTATGTTTGAGGTATACACTAGTGTGGTGAGTATAGCTTTTGTGTGTTTCTGAAAACCTGATTGTTATTGTGAGTGCTGATATGTGAGAGGTTTGCCTGCAGAGACATTGTATATGTACATCTCTTGCATATGTATTTGTTTCTTTAAGGATTAAATGATTCTCAGTGAGCATTAGACAACTGCTACATTGTTTCAAAATGCTCATATCTACCAAACTAGCTGTGGAGAAATTAGAAAAATGTATATCCATGATTTCAGGCTGTTTATTAGGTGATCTACAAGGTTCTGGTGCATAAGGGGTTAATAGAGGGGCAAATAGGGGAGGCGTTTTTAGGACCAGAGACTAGACTAGGCTATATAATGTTTAACTTAAGGGGCTGTGCTCCTCAACATGCAGATTTTCCGCTCTGTGCTCCTCAATGTGCTAAGTAGTTGCTCTTTCCTCACTGAGTTACTGGTAATAGTTTCGGAGGCAGTTTTATAGGGAACATTTACTTAATAGGTCTCTGCACTTATACAGGGCACTGCTGACTGCCATTGTGCAATGAGCAGTAAACTAAGTAATAAGCCCTCTGGACAATAAATCACTATACTCATAGCTCTTCCTGTGTCTTTACCAACTTGGCTAGACCAGGCTACTACCTACTGCCACTAGGTGAATAATCTCAGTCTTCTTAATGTAAAAACACACACAAAAAGGTTTTCTAAGTGCAGTGCTATCACTGTTAATTCAAACAGACAGCTAGACACTCTTATTAAGGTGAAAACGAAAAAAAGGCGAACCAGGAACAACTGCAAAACACTGATTTATTAATACAAAAAAAAAGAAAAAGAAATCCAGTACTAAGCGCTTTCACCCACACACGTTAGGACATCATCAGAGTACTGACAATCTATGTATTAACTTCCTTTTAAATCCTTATACAAATTAAATAATTAATTAAGCAATTAAACAATTTATTTCCTACGCAGCTAATAGATTATCAATTTAAAACATTAAAATCATCAAATATTAACATAAACAGCCAAGACTTGTGTAGAATTAATACTATTAATATGTGTATATATATATATATATATATATATATATATATATATATATATATATATATACTAAAACTGTTTATCAAGGAACCTGTATATAAATAGTGAAAATAAAAATTAAAAAATATGTATCTAAATATAAATATAAAAATTATTATTAAATGTCTTACATAAAAACATTAAATACTAAAAAAACTTAAAAAGGCATTGCCACAATAATAATTATACTAACACTATAATACATGTGAATATAAAAAATGTTAAAATCAACCAACTATTGAATATTAACCTAATAGGAGGCCCTGTACAATAATCAAACAAATTGAGACTTATACTTGAGTATACTGGATATAGAAATGTGCTCATTAATACCAGGACTAGAACTGGCATTTAGCCTTAATTGCGATAAACATTCTTTGGCCTCAAGTAGGGTATTGTCATCACCACCTTTATTATTGTTGTAGTATGCAATTCTATCAATAACAAAGAATAAAAACCTCTTAAAATTCTGACATCTTGAACTATGTGTATAAAGAGAACTAGTATTTTTTTGTTTTTTTATGTCTCTAACATGCTCCACTATCCGTTCTCGAAGTTTCCTTATCGTTTTGCCAACATAGAAAGCTGAACGTGATGAACAAATAGCAAGGTAAACCACCATTGTGGTATTGCAGTTACAGTGACCTGGGCATCTAATTGTTTTACTAAAATTATGTAGAACAACATACGGTCCGTCGTTAATAAATTTACACGTGTGACATGCCCCACATTTACTCATCTTAGATGAATTAAACATATTCTTATTATTAACTGCCTTAAAATGTTCTTTAAGATTCATCCCCCTACTATATGCAATCTTGTGCCCAGTCCCTAAATTGTCAATTAGTTCACCATTATTCTGAAAAATACTTATCCAGGTCTCATGTATTATGTCAGCTATCCTGGATGATACTTCATTAAATGGTATAATAAGGGTATCATTTCTAGAGGTATTTTTAATCTCAGATGTATTGTTATCAAAACCAAACTTTGTTACAGGTTTATATATTTGATATCTTTTCTTATGAATCTCTTCCCTAACTTTAACAATTAATTCTAGTGGATAGCCTCTATCAATAAACATATCGGATAATGTTTTAATCTCATTACAAAAATTGGTGTCTTCACTAATAATTCTAGAAAATCTGACCATCTGTCCCTTTACCAGATTCTTTTTTTGGTAATATATCTAAATACTCACAATTATTTTCAAATGTCTTAGTAGTAAAATTCAAAAAACTGGATGTTGTTTTTAGAAAATTTTCAAATTCAATAAGCAATTCTCTGTTACCCTTCCAAAAAATAAGAATGTCATCCAGGTACCTTAAGTAAAGGGCAATATTAGGCCAAAAACTAGAAGTAAAAACATATTGTGTTTCCCATAAGGCTAACACCAGATGAGCATAAATGGGGGCACATCTGGCCCCCATAGCAACTCCTGTACTTTGTTTATAATGTTCACCATTAATAAACGTAAAATTGTTTTCAAGTACAATAGCCATCAGTTCACCTTACAATTTACATTATTTAAATCACTAAATTTCAATAAACTTGTCTCAAACATTTCAAGATCTAAATCGTGTGGGATCACTGTAAATAAGTTGACAATATCAATAGTTACCATAATCATATCATCATGAATATCAGTAAAATGTTCTCTCACTTTTTCTAAGCAATGCCAAGAATCTTTTCATATATGAGGCAAATGTTTTAAAGTTCCCTTACAATGCAAATCTATGTATGAGGCAATAGCTTCAGTCTTGGAGCCCCTGGCAGAAACTATAATCCTAAACGGTGGATTGTGTATATCCTTGTGGATTTTAGGAATGCCGAAGATGGATGGCGTCGTTGGATGTTCCACTAATAAAAAATTATATTCATCTTTAGTGATGACGCCATCCATCAAAAATTCATATAAATACCAATCCACCTTTACATATGCCCTTTCCATCTCATGTTTTGACACTTTTTCATAAGTCATATTGTCACTCAACATTATTGTCATTTTATTCAAATAGTCTGTTTTAGACATAATAACAACCCCACCCCCCCTTATTGGGTTTCATAATCCTAAATTTATCAGTAGTAGTCAGCTCCTTAAGACAAAACTTTTCAGCTGTTGGATCACTGATTTTATACAATATATATTTTTATTTTTTACCTGGATTATCGTGGTTTTAACTATGGAGCAACATTTTCTTCAGTATATTGAGACTAGGCAGCATCTCATTAATGTTTTCCAAGAGAAAGGACTTAAAACTCCTGTGGCAACCAATATGGTTATCACCGAGTCTCAGGAGCAACTTTTTACATTACATTCCACACCAAGATTGAGTCCGGTGCAACCGTCAGCTAGTCATGGTTCGGCATGTTCCATAGGAGGAGGGGTTAACACAGGAAATGCGCAGCTTGGGAACCCGCCTTCGAACAGAGCATCGAACACTAGGGACAGTGTTACTAGAGACACTGAGGTACGGAAAAACTCGTTGATGGACTTAAAAGATATTTTAGCTGCTCCTGTTTTTCAGCACACAACACGGAGTAAAAACAATGATTTAGGTAGTTTGAACAAACAGTTGTCAGAGTTTGAAAAGACACTGAGATCATTCAAAACTTTACAGATGGACAACGCTTTTTTGGAGAGGTCTCTTGAGCTTGATCAAGTACCTAAGGGACTTTGTGTGTTCAAACTTCCGTTTCGTTTTGTAGAAGAAACAGAACTGTTTGATGAACTGCTGCAACTGTTCGATAGAACAGGTATTGAACTGATTAAACTTATTATTCGCAATAACAATTGCAAACTTGCTGTTTTTAACGAACAATTGGTTATTTTAGATAAGAATATTCACCAAGACTTGTTATTTGAATTTAATAGATTTTGTCTTGATAATGTTATTAAAGACATGGATAGATTTATTAGTAAAGGGTTAGAAACAAAAAAATATAAATTAACAAAGGACACAAAAGATTACAAGAATAAAAAAGTGTACGTGCATTTTAAAGATTTTAAAAATATGAGGTGACTGTCGAAATAGCCTGTGACCGATTCAGTTGCTGAGAACAATTTGAACATTTCTAATAACCATTCTAGTACACAACATAATTACAGAGTTAATAATGAGAATGGAGAGGGGTTTTTTTTAGATGAGCCGACACTGAGAAGGTCAGAGCAGCTCTGGGACCGATATGGAGGCCAACAATATCAGCAGAATCGACCTTATTACAAGACAACACACAGAACCAATTCTTGGTACCGTTAAATAGTAGTCACTGTAGTACAACTAGAACATTATTGAGTGAGGCACCAGTTTATCAAACAGGTTATTGTATGAGTGACATTCATGACAGTGTCAGTTTATGCCCTTATTCTCTGGATTGTTTTGATATATTGCCATATTCCATGGAAATTACACAGGAGAAGGACAATGACAACACTGAATGGCACTGTTCTGTTATTACAGAAGGAGGATTTAGTGTATATAATTACACTGACACTTACCTTAATGCTGCCTATGTAAACCTTTTTAAGAAGGGCTTTAGATTTGCCCTTCATTTAAATTGGATGTTGGTAGGATTCTGATTAATCTAAAACTTTATACTAGAACACTTAATCTTAAGCTGTTTTTTACTAGTAACAAATGTAATCAGAGTGACAATACTAGTTTTACACTAAAAAGGAGTAGTATTTTTATACCCCCACAGAACCCGATGATATATTTATTTGAAAGATTATGTGAAACACAAATTAGAAGAACACTAAAGAATGAAAGAACTACATCTGATAATTTGACTTCAGCTGAAAAATTTTGTCTTAAGGAGCTGACTACTACTGATAAATTTAGGGTTATGAAACCTGATAAGGGGGGTGGGGTTGTTATTATGTCTAAAACAGACTATTTGAATAAAATGACAATAATGTAGAGTGACAATATGACTTATGAAAAGGTGTCAAAACATGAGATGGAAAGGGCATATGTAAAGGTGGACTGGTATTTATATGAATTTTTGATGGATGGTGTCATCACTAAAGATGAATATAATTTTTTATTAGTGAAATATCCAATGACGGCATCCATCTTCGGTATTCCTAATATCCACAAGGATATACACAATCTACCATTTAGGCCTATAGTTTCTGCCAGGGGCTCCAAGACTGAAGCTATTGCCTCATACATAGATTTGCATTGTAAGGGAACTTTAAAACATTTGCCTCGTATATTAAAAGATTCTTGGCCTTGCTTAGAAAAAGTGAGAGAACATTTTACTGATATTGATGATGATATGGTTATGGTAACTATTGATATTGTCAACTTATTTACAGTGATCCCTCACGATTTAGGCCTTGAAATGTTTGAGACAAGTTTATTGAAATTTAGTGATTTAAATAAGGCTAAATGTAAATTGTTAGGTGAACTGATGGCTATTGTACTTGAAAACAATTTTATGTTTATTAATGGTGACCATTATAAACAAAGTACAGGAGTGGCTATGGGGGCCAGATGTGCCCCCATTTATGCTAATCTGGTGTTAGCCTTATGGGAAACACAATATGTTTTTACTTCTAGTTTTTGGCCTAATATTGCCCTTTACTTAAGGTACCTGGATGACATTCTTATTTTTTGGAAGGGTAACAGAGAATTGCTTATTGAATTTGAAAATTTTCTAAAAACGACATCCAGTTTTTTGAATTTTACTACTATGACATTTGAAAATAATTGTGAGTATTTAGATATATTATTTTTTAAAAACATGGGTAGGTTGGAATCTAATATTTTTAGGAAAAAAAACGCATTCAAATTCTTTTTTACATTTTGACAGTTGCCATCCCTATTACCAAAAAAAGAATCTGGTAAAGGGACAGATGGTCAGATTTTCTAGAATTATTAGTGAAGACACCAATTTTTGTAATGAGATTAAAACATTATCCGATATGTTTATTGATAGAGACTATCCACTAGAATTAATTGTTAAAGTTAGTGAAGAGATTCATAAGAAAAGATATCAAATATATAAACCTATAATAAAGTTCGGTTTTGATAACAATACATCCAAGATTAAAAATACCTCTAGAAATGATACCCTTATTATACCATTTAATGAAGTATCATCCAGGATAGCTGACATAATACATGAGACCTGGATAAGTATTTTTCAGAATAATGGTGAACTAATTGACAATTTAGGGACTGGGCATAAGATTGCATATAGTAGGGGGATGAATCTTAAAGAACATTTTGAGGCAGTTAATAATAAGAATATGTTTAATTCATCTAAGATGAGTAAATGTGGGGCATGTCACACATGTAAATTTATTAACGACGGACAGTATGTTGTTGTACACAATTTTAGTAAAACAATTAGATGCCCAGGTCACTGTAACTGCAATACAAAAATGGTGGCTTACCTTGCTATTTGTTCATCATGTTCAGCTTTCTATGTTGGCAAAACGATAAGGAAACTTCGAGAACGGATAGTGGAGCATGTTAGAGACATAAAAAAACAAAAAAAATACTAGTTCTCTTTATACACATAGTTCAAGATGTCAGAATTTTAAGAGGTTTTTATTCTTTGTTATTGATAGAATTGCATACTACAACAATAATAAAGGTGGTGATGACAATACCCTACTTGAGGCCAAAGAATGTTTATGGCAATTAAGGCTAAATGCCAGTTCTAGTCCTGGTATTAATGAGCACATTTCTATATCCAGTATACTCAAGTATAAGTCTCAATTTGTTTGATTATTGTACAGGGCCTCCTATTAGGTTAATATTCAATAGTTGGTTGATTTTAACATTTTTTATATTCACATGCATTATAGTGTTAGTATAATTATTATTGTGGCAATGCCTTTTTAAGGTTTTTTAGTATTTAATGTTTTTATGTAAGACGTTTAATAATAATTTTTATATTTATATTTAGATACATTTTTTTAATTTTTATTTTCACTATTTATATACAGGTTCCTTGATAAACAGTTTTAGTATATATATATATATATATATATATACATATTATCAGTATTAATTCTACACAAGTCTTGGCTGTTTATGTTAATATTTGATGTTAATATTTGATGATTTTAATGTTTTAAATTGATAATCTATTAGCTGCGTAGGAAATAAATTGTTTAATTGTTTAATTAATTATTTAATTTGTATAAGGATTTAAAAGGAAGTTAATACATGGATTGTCAGTACTCTGATGATGTCCTAACGTGTGTGGGTGAAAGCGCTTAGTACTGGATTTCTTTTTCTTTTTTTTGCATTAATAAATCGGTGTTTTGCAGTTGTTCCTGGTTCGCCTTTTTTTCGTTTTACAAGTATTGGAACTGTTTATCATCACTCTTATTAAGGTAATTTAAGGCACAACAAAACAATAGTGATTTAATGATAAAAGTACTTAGCTCTGCCTGGATGGCACTAGATGCAAGAAAAATATCTTCTGGAGCACAGGCATGGATGCCAAGCATTTCTGAGCTCTGTGGAAATGAGCCTACAGCCATGTAAATACGTTAAATGTATACAGGCAATAATCCCTCAATGTCTGAGCTCTGTGGAAATAGCCTACAGCCATGTAAATATGTTAAATGTATACAGGCAATAATCCCTCAATGTCTGAGCTTTGTAGAAATGAGCCTACAGCCATGCAAATACGTTAAATGTATACAGGCAATAATCCCTCAATGTCTGAGCTCTGTGGAAATGAGCCTACAGCCATGTAAATATGTTAAATGTATACAGGCAATAATCCCTCAATGTCTGAGCTTTGTAGAAATGAGCCTACAGCCATGCAAATACGTTAAATGTATACAGGCAATAATCCCTCAATGTCTGAGCTCTGTGGAAATGAGCCTACAGCCATGTAAATACGTTAAATGTATACAGGCAATAATCCCTCAATGTCTGAGCTCTGTGGAAATGAGCCTACAGCCATGTAAATACGTTAAATGTATACAGGCAATAATCCCTCAATGTCTGAGCTTTGTAGAAATGAGCCTACAGCCATGTAAATACATTAAATGTATACAGGCAATAATCCCTCAATGTCTGAGCTCTGTGGAAATGAGCCTACAGCCATGTAAATACGTTAAATGTATACAGGCAATAATCCCTCAATGTCTGAGCTTTGTAGAAATGAGCTAAGAGCCACACAAACACACTGAATTCATGCAGGCACTAAAAACACAATAAACTTACTAATAAAACCTCATCATCCACCAAGGTGCCAAGGTCACTACTGGCAGTGTGACTTATGTGTTAGGTGCATGGGTGCACAGTTTTGCATGAGGACATTGTGCTGCATTTCTTGGCATTTTGTTTTATGTCATGCTCCCAGCACTTCTTATTGGTGCATGTAAGTCCCTCCTGATTAATTTGGAAATCAGATGGGGGGGTTAATGATAGCTCCAGTTTTGCAGTCATCTGCAAACTTGGTCAGCTACAAGCCCTTTATGTCAGCCTTGACATTAGAGAACTAAATACCAAACAGAAGTGGTCCTAGAACTGATCCCAGATGGCACTGCTGCTGCTACTGTTTTCAAGGAGAGTATGCCTCTCACACTAATAGATTGTGTTCTGTCAGTTAGTCAGTTTAATATCCAATGGGTAACATAGGGCCTTACATTTAATTTGATTAGCTTGTCAATAATGCCAGAATGTGAGATGGCATTAAATGCCTTGATCACATCCAAATAGGCAGTGTGGACAAATTAGCCCGAGTCTAATGCATCAGTGACATACTGAAAGAAGCCAACCAGGTTCAGTGCCTTTAACAAACCCAAAATGGCTTGGGTCTAAGGCTTGCAGACTGCCTATGTCATTGTTAATAAGTTCAGTAATGATGCATTCTATTGCTTTGCAAAGCTGGTGAAGATTATAGGCCTGTAGTTCCCTGGATCAATAGTGGATCCCCCTTTGTGGGCCAGGATGACTGCCATATTTCTCTGTTCCTTTAGCACAAATCCAGTGGAGCAGATGAGGTTGAATATGCTTAGTAGCAAGTCTGGTGTTGACAAGAAGGCAGCCTGGCATATTATCAAGACCCATGCAGCAAGTGATTTGGGCTTTGGAGAGAGCATTCTGGACTTGCTCTGAGATATCTTGCTGCCCCACTTCTGCAGGTAGCCAAATTCAGTCAGCTGGGCCTAGCCTAGATAAAGCTCTTTCTCCTGTAGAGATTTTAAAATGAGGTCTAATGAGGGTAATGCTACCTTCCTGGTTGTCTTGGAGTGTGTGTAGATATGCAGTTTGATTTATAATTTTGTTTTCATGATAGTGTCCCATTTTAACAGCTTGTAGATTTGACAGCTAAATAGAAATGTGGCTCTGTCATTTATAGACAGTTACACCACTGTAGAAGCTAGCAATGATGAGTTTGAGGTTCAGCAAGAAGAACAAATCTGTAGATTTTATTTATAGTAGGTCATATTTTATATGTCTAGTGCTGGAGTGTAAGGTTATATGTCTAGCGCTGGAGTGTAAGGTTACAAGAGGGGGCCAATATTCAATTTTATGGATAAGCACATTTTTAGCTGAGGCATTATGAGCTGTAGGGATGAGGCAGTATCTATTCTATAGTGTAATTTTAGTTGGTGAAATAATATGGTCAGTATGCTCATCCAATAGGGTCCAAGGTTATCACTAGGTACCTTTGCTCTGTTACTAGTGGTGTTGGGCTGTCATCTGTATCGATAGTAATTTGATTTGGGGATTTAGGGAGTTTTGCAGGGTGCCAAATATCATGATGTTAGACTTCAAGGATTGATTAGAACATATTTTTATTCATCCAGTGGCATAAATGTGTAAAGCTAGATTGTAGTTTCTGTTGAAGGTAAAGGTGCTCTTACATGACTCAAGTAGTAAGATATCATCTGCATGAAGGATCAAGCTAATATGGGGCAGGTCAGAGAATATATCATTAATGAACAGAGAAAATAACAGTGGTCCAAGGATAGATCCTTGTGGGACTCCTCTGTTAATAGCTCCTTCAGTGAAAAGGCAAGTTCCGAAGTGAATTTCAAATGTTCTGTTTTGGAGGTAATTCTGAAATCATCTTATTGCATTTAGACCACTATAGTATCAACTATAATGTTTACATGCATCACCCAAGCAGTTCCCATGATTCTCATTTCTGGCACCTGTATCAGTGTTTGTTTAGGGGTGATTTTCCACAAGGTCATCTACTTGATAGGTCACCATATATGTAGGTACAGAGTCCAGTATATACAGTTACTATACAATCAGGTGGCAGGCTACATATAATTACGCCACCATTGTGTTTTAACAGGCGATGTCATGTATGAGATGGATGGATGGAACCAAGGTGGAGGACATCGGCCAAACTCAGACAGCAGAAGAAATTGCATATTTTAGTGCATATGCAGATACATGGAGCATAGCTCAACATATTTTCATTCAACTTAAGGAATGCTAGAGTACCCGGGCATGCTTCTACTGCCTTGATGCATCTGGTAACCACTGGAACATTCACCTGAGACCCGCAGACAGGTATAAGTTGTGCCATGTTACATGTTTGTGCAGAAACAGCTTTCAGCAGTAAAGAAGCATTCAACCATGGCCCATCATACTTTTTGGCACAGCAGAAGAGGAACAGGACAGCCACTCAAAGGAGCAACAGGCAGCAGCAGGATCTCATATGAGGCAGAGGCAGGAGTAATACATAGAGGCACTGGCAAAGAGGTGATGTCTGATCCACAGCTATGGTCCATGACACAGACAACACAGAATAAAATGATGTATGCATTATCAAACCCAGGTTATGCAATCCAAGGCATGGAATAGCCATGGTGTGCATCAAACATTACCTTGCTCATGCAGGCTAGGGAGTGGGTAGGGCACAGTCATCATTATTTGCACAGTTGGGGAAGTGACACAATGTTAATCAGGTGACAGCAGTGCTATCATATGTGTCAGGATCACTGGAAGTGCATGTGGTAGTCTTGCAGTCTGGTAGCAGATTGCAGGGAGTCAGAGATCACATCATCCCATGTCTCAGTGGAGCTGCCATTTTGTGAATGTTGGCAATGTGTGCTGTGGTAACCTATGGTCTCAAGACTTAATGCAGTCCATGGCAGTGATGACAAAGAACAATGGAAGCATATGTGTTCACCATGATGGGCTGGCCCATGACTAGAGCCATCAAATGTAAGGCATCCACAACCCAGATGGCAGCCATAAGCAGACATGGCATTTCATTTGCCAGCAGAAGATACTGATGACAGGAGCAAGAAGTTATGCCCTGGTGAGGCAACCCAGGAGTTAAGCCTGAAAAGCCTCAGTAGTCATGCATATGAGACTAGCCACAATGGCCTCAGTGGCCAGAAATTATAGTGATGTTTTCTCCAGAGTAGTCGAGGTCATATGGGTGCACTTGGTCTGTGACCAACCGACTTGCAACCAGACCTTTTCACAGCCACATATAGTACAACTTTTAGATTCACATTAGAGGATGGTTACCATCTATTTCAATAGTACACCATTGAATGCAACATTATTCAGTAATGACTTAAGCAGCACCCTCTTCTCCATGTTCCTATACTCTCTGTCACTGTGCAGGAGCTGAATGTCATCCTATAGGTCACTCAGGTGTTACACATTGCCACACCGGCCATGCAGCACATTCAGTATATCCACAATTGTGTGGCTAACAGCTGTCTATGCCTGGATTATTGACCTGCAAATCTGCTGGTTACTTGCAAGTATTGCACCCAGTATAGACAGACTGGGGTCATTAAAGTGCCACAGAACAATATACTTCTCCACTGTGGGATGTATGTGCACATCAGAGGCACTGCAGCTCACAGAAGCTGTCAGGCCTAAGGTTCCTATATAGCTGGGATGGAGCTCACATTCAAAAGATGCCTGACAAAAAATAACAAAGCTGGAGATTCAGCATTTCCCTGCACAGGCTCCTTGTATATGGAGGATGTGTGTATAAGCCCTCTAGTATTATTGATGCTGACAGTGTCAATTTGTCATCAGACCATGGCATGTGCAGGCTGCCATCTTCATCAGCCACAGGTGACATACTGACTTCTGGTATGTGCTCATCCATTGTGCAGGACTTTCCACCAGTAGAACCCATGAAAGCATAAAACCAAGTTACCTACGGCAACATAGAAATAAATGGCTATCCATTAGGAGCACCACATTCTCTCCTCCAGTGGCAGGAATATTGTTATATGACAGAATCTGTGAAAATCATATGGTTATGTACATATCTTGTTATGCAGAGTACTGCTGTTTTAGCAGAGGTAGAGAGAAAGGAATGGAGTGTGGAGAGAGATTCAGTGCCTGAAAAAGTTCTTGTTTCACAATGTGAAAATGTGGAAAGTGTTACAAATAATGTGGATAATAATATTCTGCATTTCTATGTGAAAGTTTCAAAATGTTGGTTTGGAAAGTAATGTTTTGATGTGATTTATTGAGGAGAAGGAACCAGATGATTCTGCAGCTGTTTTGTCAGATATTGTGGAAGAATATTTATCAGAGGGAGAGGATTACATGAGAAGAGTGGGTGTATCCAGAATTCTGCTAGTAAAGTGGTCAAAACAGGAGATGACACCTGATGTTTAGAAAAACTATTTATGCCTCACTTTTAAGCGTAGGTACTGTTAATAAAATACAACAAAAATGTAGATTTTGTTGGAATAATGCAGGCTTGTTATAAGACTGCAAATTAACAGATATTTCTTATGAGATAATGTTGTCCCTTTGGGTTTCCATATAGACCATATAAAAGCTTTAATCCATATCGGGAGTGAATATCTTTCTGAAATGACATTTGAGACTTTTAGTTTAGCAAAAAAACTGTTTCGGTATTTGATGAAAAAATCTTTTTGCATGCCATGAAACAAATGTGTTATAATAAGCATGCATGTTTTATTTGAAAGAAACTTGAAACCATAACTTGGGACTGGTAAAGTATTGGACAGTGAGCTACTTACATTTCTAGAAACCATATGTAAAATTGTATATGATATTAAAAAAACAAGTCTAGGAAACTATGGAATGAGAAACAAATGTAATATTGCATTGTGTTAATGGAAAAAAATGATGCATTTGCCAAATGTTTGTGTAAGGGAACATAAATGTTTCTTGAGGCATTGGGCCAGGCCAAAAAATAAAAAATAAAAAAGATTTCATTATGGTTCATTAGCACACTTAATTATAACTATCCAAACAGAAAATGTGCATGATGTGGAGAGTGTTGCAATGTAAGAAGTATGGAGGGGTAACCATGTATGATTTGATTGTACATAACATGACCTTGGAATAAAAACAGAACACGATGATAAAACAGAAAACACTAACAAAGAGGTAGAGGATGCAGATACAGATGAGATGACAGTGTAACTGGCGTAACAGACAAAGGAGTGGAACACAGAATTAGTTAGAAAAAAGTAAAGACTGCGAAGTGAGAAATCGTACATACTTTAAAGTCAAAGTGAGGAAGAAGTGGATGAAGTTGAAAATAATGCTGACATGAGAATGATTGGGAAAGGGGGTTGTAAAAGAAAAATAAATCTACAGAAATAAGTGAAAAAAGGAAAGGGTTAGTTTAAAAGTGCTATCTCTGGATGTTAATAGTCTTAGAAATTATACAAGAAGATTAAATATTTTATTATGGTGTCAAAAACAAAATGTTGATTTTTTTATGTTTGGTGGATGTTCTTATCTTAAAACTGAAAGAAAAAATGCAAGCAGAGGTAGTACTGGGAAATGAAATAAGGTGGATTT
This sequence comes from Protopterus annectens, assembly GCF_019279795.1. NCBI lineage: Eukaryota > Metazoa > Chordata > Ceratodontiformes > Protopteridae > Protopterus > Protopterus annectens. The sequence continues at coordinate 1,343,463,400 of NC_056725.1, read as the reverse complement.
TTTTTCTGGTGTGACAATTTTAACTATGAGTGAAAGAGGGCATTAAAATGCTATATATTATGCTAATTCAGCCTAGTAGAGTGTTGGTACGTGATTTACAATATGGTTTTTCTGGATCCCCTACAGATGATTGAACTTCCAAAAGGCCAACTTTCGCATGGCCAAGACCATATGATTGACTTTCGGAAGTTCAAATGTTCTGAACGAACAGCTCCCTATAGCACAGAATGGGAACATTTCCATTCTCTGCACTGTAGTGTGATCTCGGAGTTTATATATTTAAATAGCAGGGGGTGTGGGGCACAGCAATGTGTAGGTAGGAGCTTGTATTTTTTTTGTTTTGTTTTACATGTTCAAAATTTCAAAAGTCGAACATATGGTCCCGGCCATATGGGTTTCGGCTTTTTGAAATTTTGATCTTGTATAGTAGACCCGGTTCTTCTATCCTGAGATGAATTGGTATTTCTGTTTACACTTTAATGAAAAAAGGAAACTTTACTGAAGAAATTAAGAAATTTTAATGCCAAAGATTAATATAATTTGTTAGGTGATTTTGATTGCAATGTAAGGAAGAAGTCAGGAAAAATAGGCAAATATATTTGTCTATATAGAGAAATGATTATTGTGGGGCAATTAAAATTAGGAAAGAAAATATATGTATAAAAGAGGAAACTTAAGAAAAGAAATAAATTATGTTATTATGTCATAAGGATTAGAAGAATGTAATGAATAACCTTTTGCTGTGTGGTTTTCAGATCATTATGTTGTTAAGGCAGAAATTACCATCATGAAACAGTATATATGTGATAGCAAGGGCTAAAAACTTTTAATAGTGATTTAATAAAATAACTAGATTTTAAAAAGCAGATGGAAAAGTTATAAAAGGATTGTATGGCAATACTTTTTTTAATGAAAATACTGAAAATGGTGGATTTTATTTAACGTGAAGTATATAAAAGAATACATTAGATTAAAAAAAACTTTTGGACGAAGAACAAAGAGAGGCATAATAAGATACTACTGGAGTATGAAAAGGTTTTGGATTATATGAAAAGGGGATTTTTTTTTAATAAAGGAAAAATTAATTAAGAAAACAATTTGGGTAGAGTAGATACCATATTACACAAACTAAGATATTTGTTGCAGAAGTGAGGAAGTGTCAAGTTTTCTAGGGAAAAAATCAAAAAGATAAGCGAAAATGAACAATATTCTTTTAGAAGATGGTACTTTAGTATTCGAAATATAGCATTCTTAAGGTAATTGAAATATATGTGCCCAACTTATATGATAAATCACTGGCAAAAGATATTGGGCTGGATTCACAAAGGCTTGCATGGAATCTAAGAGTAGAGTAAGACTCCAGACAGGCAATATGTCTGCCGAGCGATTCAGCAATAGCCGGCAGGGGCATGCATGAGAGCTCCTAAAACTACTCTTGCACGGACAGTGTTATGTTATGCAAATTACCTCATTTGCTGCTGAAAGCTATGCAAAGGAGGTAAATTTGCGATCCGGGAAACACTAACCTGTCCGAGTAAGAATAGAGTTATTTGCAGAAATGTACTCCATTGGTAACGGAGTACCATTCTGCAAATAGCAAAACGGAGCTATGACAGCTCCAAATAAAGGACGCATCCAGTTGAGGAAGCATGCCAATGGCCAAATAGAAGGCCATTGGCATTTTTATCTGTTTCAAATTAATAAAAATATTTTTTCCCCCGATCTCTGATCTTTAAGCGTAGCACAGCACCACACAAATGTGCGGCGCTATAAAAACCAGAAATTAAAAAAAAAATTCAAAAATAGGCATTCTTATTAAAAAATATTCTTCTGCCATGCAGGTGAATGGCAGGCTGAAGACAACATGGCTACTGAGTAGTGGTTGCTAAGGGGGAAGCTCAGTTTGAGAGATGTAACCAAGCATTACTAGGCAATCCTATGCAAATGAGGATAAGGATAGTGAATCCCAATTTTCCCTGCCATGTGAGCCATGTCCCTAGAGTGTAAGTGTAGGATTAGGGGAGTAGTAGAGTAGACGATAGGTGACATCATGAGGGGGTATGTATGAAAGACTGTAAGCTTATTGGAGCAGAGTGGCATGTGTTTGCTGTGAGTTACTCAGGATTGGAAGAGGCGTGTCTACAGTTGTCTTAACTGAAACCCAGAAACCGAAGGTGTACGCCGTGGATATCACTAAAGTTTCTTGAAAAGGTGCTTACACTGTGTGTGCGCATGTGCGCGCCTGTAAACCCATCTAAGCCTGTGTGCACGTGTGTGCACTCGTGTAAGCCTGTGTAAGGCTGTCTAAGCCTGTGTGCATGGATGTGCACCTGCCTAAGCTTGTGTGCGTGCATGTGCACTCATGTGCATGTGTTTGCGCTTGTTTGCGCGTCACTGCCCCCTGTGGAAACAGAAAGGAAAAAGGAAGAAAAAGAAGTAGTAGGAAGTTAACCAAGGAGAACTAGCAGAGCTGCCAGGTGAAATCAATCAGAATCAGCCAATTACACAGGCAGTACACTAGCCCAGCCCAGCTCAGCCCAGCACTTAAAACTCTGCAAACAACATTCCCCCATGTTTTTCTCAGAAACACTGCAACACTGCAGTATACAAAGAGAAGTGAAAACTTAAGAAGCTTAACTGAGACAAAAAATTGCTATTATAAGGCAACACGTGCAAGATGCTGAGGGTGGTGCCATTGTGAATGCTGCTGAGCAACCCACAGTGAGGAGATGGAGAAGAGTGAACAGACCCAGGGTAACCTACCAGGGGCTACATGAGCTGGAGTTAGTGGAGCGCTATAGAGTGGACAGAGACCTCCTGCAGCAAATTGTTGAGCTGTGCAGGCCACGCCTCACACACAGAACCAACAGAGGGGAACCCATCCCAGTGGAAACCAAGGTATGTGCTGCCCTAAGAATACTAGCAACATGTACCTTCCAGAGACCAACTGGTGATATGATGGGGATTTCACAGGCATCAGCATCCAGGGTACTGCACCAGTTCCTGAATGCCATGTCAGCACATGTCGGTGATCATGTATATTTCCCCAATTCCCATGAGGCATTGGCCAGCAATATGTGTCTCTTCCAGCAAATAGCGGAATACCCTGAGGTAGTGGGTGCAATTGACTGCACGCACATACACATCAAAGCACCGGCTGGTGAGCGGGGTAGGGTCTACATCAACCGCAAGGGCTTCCACTCCATCAACTGCCAGGTTGTGTGTGATGCCCAGGGCATAATACTGAATGTGTGTGCTGGCTGCCCTGGAAGCTACCACAATTCCCATATCTGGCATCTGACACAGCTGTACCAGACATTTGCCAATGGGGACATCCCTGACAGTCACCTAGTGGGGGATGCTGGATACGCACTGGAGCCGTGGCTGATGACACCCATCAGAAATGCACACACACCTGAACAAGAACTCCATATTGAGGCACACGCACAAACACGAAATGTAATTGAGCATGTGTTTGGGATGCTCAAGTCACGGTTTGGGTGCCTGGACACATCTGGTGGAGCCTTGCAGTACTCACCAACTACATGTACCCAAATTGTCATGGTATGTGCCATGCTACACAATATGATCCTGCAAAAACAGCTGCAGCAGGAACAGCATGGAGCAGGGCCAAACAGCCCCCCACCATTGCCAAGGCCTGCACAGGCACAGCGTGACTTGGAGGAGGAACAACCTGAGCCTGCCCCAGTAGGCAGAAGGAGGCATGCCCAGTATGCCTTGGCCTTGGCAAAGAGGCAACGCATAACACATACACTGGCTCAGTAGGAACCCTGGATATGATACCTCTCTCTGACTCGCACATAAAATAAAAGGGATGCCTAACTTGACACTACCTGTTTTCAAACATGTATAGGGAGTGTACTATGTGCATCCGACATAGGCAGCCCTGCAGCACCACCTGAGGCATGATTGCCATGTTGTAAGCAATATAAAGCAGTGCTAGGCAGCTTTTACCACTAATTAGTATATGTAAACAAAATTGCCCGTGCCAACTAGAGCAACGTCGGGCAATGTTGAGTAATGTTGGGCAAGGTCGGGCAAAGTCGGGCAAAGTTGAGCAAAGTCAGGTAAACATGCTCATATCTGCTTTACTGTTCCTTAAGCAGTCTGTTCTGCCCAGCATGAAAATAAAAAGAGACAGGGCTCAAACCCAGGATACTGTGCACTATAGTCACAGAACTGAACCACTAAGCCATGATGGCATTTCACTGGCACAGACACAGCAGGACAATTGTACACTAATGCAAACACAAAGAAATGCTGTAGGATGCCCATAAAGAGGCATATGGGTAAGCTCCCCCACAGGCCTATGCAGACAGAGAACAGCAGGCCAGGCGGTGTGATGTGGGTTGGGTAGGCTATGAAGTTGTAATCTAATATACGTGACAGTGGACGCTAAGATCTGTAGTACTGTAGTATGCCTCAAGCCAGTACGATAGGCAACAGTACAGACTGAAATAGAGTACCTTACATAGCAGTGCAGGCCTAGCAAATGTGTATAAGTGTCAGGTGAACCCCTCATCCTATGTACACCCACAGTAACAATCAGGTGTGCCCCCGGGTAGAAATGTACAAAGAATAGCTGTCCCCCCGTATGTAGAAATGTTGATAAGTCTATGCAAAGTGTCTCATGGAAGCCCTGCAGGCACAGAATGATCCCTGTTGATTTATGACACAAAGGTGAGCCCTGCTGTAAAAATACAACTTGATTTTCCACACACATATAGTATAAATGTCTATACCAGGCGTGCTCACACACTTCAACAAATGTAGTGGATTTCATTCAGCATCACACTGAAAGGTCATAGTGGGCATGCTCACACAAATAAATGAAGCAAATGTCAGGCAACAACATACTGAAAGGTCATACTGGGCATGCTCACACAGGCTAAATATGGAGATGATAATAAGGGGTCTATGGACAAATGTGGATAGTCATCTCTACTTCCAGAAACACATTCACAAAGTGGTCAGAAAATCATGCTATGTGTTCACACAACCTACCAAGGTCTGTGCATGTAAGTCAAAGGAGGTTCCCTCTACTCATCAGTCATCAGACCCATCAGCGAGTACCACAACACACTTGCGATAAACCTGACTAGGCACCTTCAGCAGCTGGAAAGACCACTGAAGTGCCTCAACAAGAGGATTACTGGTCTCAAACAGTTGCCCCAAGCAACAAGACTGAATTTAACCCAATCTGTACTTTGTTGCATACTGTCTACTCAGGAGTTCTCTGCACAACAGACAGGTCCATGTCATGGCAACACTCAGATCTGTTCTGAGTTACAGCTCAATGGCACTAAATATACAGATCCAACTGATATTGCCAACATCCTGGCAGATAGGATCAGTGTTAACTTTACCCCCCTCTCACCCATGAAAGAGCACATCTCTATAATGGAAGACTACAAAGTTGCTATCATCACAGCTGCACAGGTAAAAAACACTCTCCAAAGCCAGTATCACAGCAGCCATGGGACCAGATAACTTCCCAGGCTGTGTCCTACACAAACCACAGAACGAACAGGCACCACACCGACGTACCATGTTCAGTCATAGCCACACCTCAGGCTTTGTGCCTGCTGAATGGTGCACAGCAATGGTTATCCCACTACACAATGGTGGAGACACCACGGACCCCAAGAGCTAGCGCCCTATTAGCCTGATGAGCCTGCCCTTCAAGGCCATGGAATGTATCATCATACAACTTATAAAAAAAATACATTTGTAATCCCCAAACCCTGGACCACAACCATGTTGGGTTTGTAAAATGCAGATCATGTCTCCTAAACCTGATAGATGACATTGAAGCAGTCACCAGAACCGTAGACAAGGGTAAGGTGGTTCGCACAGCCTATGTAGATCCTGCCACGGCTTACAACACCACCTCACACTCTGTAAATATAGATAAACCCACCAAACTAGGTATAAATTGCTATTTCACAAAATGGGTTGCAACCAGGCTTACTGACAGAACACACACTGTGAAAGTAGCAGACTCCATGTATGTCTTTGGACCAGTGACAAGTGCAGTACCACAGGGTCCAGTCCTGGGTCTTGTCCTGTTTAGTATCTACTTCCCTGAAGTAAACTTTAACATGGAAGGTCAGTGGCTACTGAAGTTTCCAGATGACTGCAAACTAGGAGCCATAATTGTAAACACTAAAGATGTGGACATCCTACAAAAGGGCCTCACTGAGACAGATGGCTGTTGTCAAAGCCATGGGCTCAAGCTCAATGCCAAAAAGTGCATTGTCATCCCCTTTGTTAAAAACTCTGTAGCCATGAACTACAACATAGGCTGCAGTATACTTAACACTGAAAGTTTGACAAGAGATCTTGGATCACAGGTGGACAGTGGACACAACTGTGATAATCACATCCCCACAATAGTCAGGAAATCCTTCTATGTGGCACACCTCATCACAAAAGGTGTCTCATGCAGAATAGAAGAGGACATTGTTCCCCTCTACTCATCACTCACTAGAACCATAATAGAGTACAATGCCCCTTTTGCTATGTACCTCACAAGACAACTACAACAACTGGAAAGCCTGCAGCAATACCTCACAAAGAGCATTAGTGGCCTGAAATACATGCCATACACAGACCATCTCAAAATGCTCCAGCTGTACTCTCTCGCATATCGCCTACTCAGAGGTGTTCTCTGCCTAACATACAAAGCTATGTCAAACACAGTGCTGTTGGACATGCTCCACATAAAACATTCACATTCCCTCTGATCTTCGGACCCAAAACCACGAGTGAAATACAAAAGGAAGGGGTGTATCCATTTACCTTATGGATACCCACACCTTCAGGTTAGTGGCACAGCATGAGGCCTTGGAGACCATGCAAGTGCAACTAACATTGGGCAAAGCTGCTTATCAGATTGTAGCCTACTACAGATCACCTACCTTGTCTCAGGAACCTCACTCAGTATTCCTGAGAACAGTGGAAAATATAATATCCTATCAAGCACCATTATATGAGGAGATTATAACTACCCAAACATTGAGTGGGAGAATTACTCATGTACAACGTCCTTTGCCCAATGTTTCCTAGAGTTTAAAAACTCTAACACCCTGGAACAGCTGGTCACCACGCCCACTAGAGGTGACAACATCCTGGACCTGATCATCACCAACATGGGGTACCAGTGTACCACAACAGAGATAAAACCCTCACTGGTAATATCAGATCATAAAGTAATCACACTGGACATCCACCCCCCCCCCCCAGTCAATGAAACCACTGTGAAGACATTTTCAAAAGCAAACTGCACACTTCCCAAGACCAAAGTGGAAAGTTCCAAAGCCCCCTTGCTATAGGATAATGCTATATAATCTGCCAAATCATTTACAAGTGCATCCTATGAGCATCTACAGGGATGCATGGATCGAGACATCCCAAATAAAACCAAGATGCACTCCTCCAAAAACAAGAAACCAATCTGGTGGTCGTCGCCCATAAATAAGCTAGACAACAGCATTAGGAAACGAACACATGATAGAGCAAACTTCACAAAAGGAAAGGCATCACTGGTCATTATTAGGAAGAAACAATGATCGCTCATAAAATAATCCAAGGCCAGTTTCTAAAGACAAATTGCCAAGGAATGTAAGAATAACAACTACAAAGCCTTCGTTAGCTATACCAAACATGTAGGTGGCAACTTCCAAATATGCTGTCAGCTACTGAAAAATCGCAAGAAATACACTGAACCAACTTAGATTGCCCACATACTGGGGAACAAGTTCAGTGCAAACTCCTCCCATCACCCCCAAAAGGGCATGTGTCCATCCCAGAAGAATGCAGAGCCCCAGACTTCATGGACATGCATGTAAAGACAGCCCTCTCCAAAGCTAAGAACACAGCATCAATGGAACTGGATGGTGTCCCAGGCTGCGTCTTACACCAGCCCCAAAAGGAACTACACCCTCACCTACATTCACTGTCCAGACTCAATCATACCACAGGCTATGAACCCAAAGAATGGCATACACCAACAGTCATCCAGCTCCACAAAGGGGGTGCCACAATAGAACCTGGAAACCATTGCCCTATAGGTCTACTCAGCCTGGTCTGCAAAGCTATGGAGCAAATTATCATGGAACCCATAAACAGAAACAATGGGGACCTCCAGACACTGGACTCTACCCAACTTGACCTTGTTAAAGACAGATCCTGCCTCATAAACCTAGTTGACGTATTTGAAACAGTTACCATGGACATAGATGGAGGTGAAAGTAGTCCACACAGCCCACCTGGACCTCACTAAGGACTTTCTACATCATTCCCCACTCTGTCATCATGGACAAGCTTACCAGCTTGAACATTAACAGCTATGTCACAGGATGGGTGGCCAAGTGGCTCACAGATCAAACGCACATGTTCAGGGTTGCAGGTGCCTTGTCCGACTCTAAACCAGTCACAAATGGCATCACACAGGTCTTGGTCCTGGGACCCCACCTGTTCAGTAGATACTGCTCAGAGGTACAGGCAAGCACAGGAGGAGTATGGCTGAACAGGTTTGCAGATGACTGCTAACTGTGGTCCATAATCGACTCTACGGCTGACACAGACATCCTCCAGAAGGGTCTTACAGTGACAGATACCTGGTGTCAAAACAATGCCCTCAAGCAGAATGCCAAAGAATGCATAGTCATCCCCTTTGGATAAAACAAAGTACACACAAATTACCACATAGGTGGTAATCCATTATGTACGGAGAAAGTCATTATGGCCCTGGGGACACAGGTAGATATTAAACTCTCCTTTGATGATCACATGGCCAAAGTGTTTAGACATTCCTTCTATGTAGCCTACCTAATGTAACCCACTTTGTCTAGTCTGATGATGTCACCATCCTACAAATATACCTGTGGAAAGGAGAGCTCACAGTAATGTGTATAGTGCGGTGTGTAAATGTGTACACCTGTAGTATCATAAAGTAGTCAGGTAGGGGTTTGAATCCTGCACTTGACAACTGTGTGTATGTGATCTCCTTGCAGAGGAGCAACCTTTTTGGAGAGTAGTAGAACACCTTAAAAGTGGTATACTTATCTTTGTCAAGGCTGATGATGTCACCATCCTACAAATATACCTGAGGAAAAGAGACCTCCCAGTAATGTGTATAGTGTGTCGTGTTAATGCATACTCCTCTAATATCATGAAGTAGTGAGGTAGGGGTTTGAATCCTACACTTGACAACTGTGTGTTTGTGTGTGATCTCCTTGGAGAGGAGCAGCCTTTTTTGGAGAGTAGTATAACACCTTAAAAGTGGTATATTTATCTTTGTCAAGTCTGATGATGTCACCATCCTACAAATATACCTGTGGAAAAGGAAACATCCAGTAATGTGTATAGCATGCCGTGTTAATGTGTACTGCTTTATTATCATAAAGTAGTTAGGTAGGGGTTTGAATCCTGCACTTGGTGTGTGTGCTTTATGTGTGTGACACTGCTGGTCAATGTGTTGTGTGTTTTGCTTTTACTACTGTATGACATATCAGTATGACAACAGTATGTGCATCGCACATGTCAGGTAGCTGTGTGGCAAATACATATACGTACACATGACCTCAATTATTTCATAGGTGGGAACCCTGCTTTCTCCATGAACACATCTGTCATCTTTGCCAGAGTGTGCTGCCGCTTTCCAGACCTTAGGTAACATCTGTATGCTTGTGACAAGGCCAGCCACTGCAGTGATCCCTGGCCTAGGTCATCCGTGTCACACAGACTCATTACGGTTTCTATTGAATTGTGTGAGTGAGGGTTTATGGCTGAGGTATATTTCAGACCTGTTCAAATGCAGCAAAGTCTGTCAATGATGGCTATTCATTATAGGTGTACAACAACCTTTGTGGATATGCATGCAGACCCCTTATTGCTTATGTGATCCAGCGAGGGATTTCAAAATACCTTTGGAAATGTGATTACCAAAGGAGAGATGATGTAACACTTGGCTGCATGTACACATCGGTACCTGTTCAACATGTTGGTGGCTACTACCTATGTGGTACTGTGGGGATACTATGTTTCGTAAAGGTGGATGACTATGCTTTGGTTGGCTTATAGCTTTACAGCATGGGTTTGACAACAGGTATCTGTCTGTAACATACCCTTGTGGAGGATGTGTGTGTCATCTGGAGAATGCATTATAGGCCACAGTATGCATTTCCAGACGTGGACGGACATATCCCTACTGTGACTGCTTGTACCTAAAAGAGCTATATGCCAAACAGGAGTGGTCTCAGGAATGGGTGCAGGTGAATACCACTAGTTACTGGCAGAGTATAGTACCTGAAGGATCCAAATGTTACTGTGTGTCCTACATCTGTGTGTCAGTTGTCAAGACATCATCTAACGATTGTTTATGGTCAGGCTGTTGAGGTTATGTATACTGCCAGAATGCAAAACAATGACAGATAGTAACAGTATCACCCACAGCACAGTGTCAAACCATGTCATACACACATGTGTACTCAAGTTCCAAAATATGTGTAGTACAATGCATACTGGCCACCAATAGAAACTATGGAGTGTTACTGTGTAACACAGGGCATGTCACCCTGCCCATGTGTCCACTATGCACGTACATGCAGACAGTGCACCTCCACCATGTTCACAAATTTACACCTGCAAATCTGTGCTACACACATCCCACATGTACTGTCCACTCTCTAACACATGCTGCCAATACTACACACATCAGCCAAGTGGCACGTGGGTGGACAATACACTATTGGAACTAACACTGGTGTAAACAATACTACATTGACAATCATAACTTTAATGCATCATGCCTACTCAGCTACACCTTCAAGGATATCATTACACTCTACTGCTGACATGCTAACATTGCTATACTGCTGTAAAGTCAACCTGTGCATCAGCACCATGGTAGCCTGTTCCTGCATCAATGTTACAGATGACAGGAGGTGGCACAGGTTTCATCATATGCACAGGGTGTGTTGTTGGTTTGCCAGAGGCCTACATTGAGCCATACAATCGACATGTATGTGTGTGTGTGTGTGTGTGTGTGTGTGTGTGTGTGTGTGTGTGTGTGTGTGTGTGTGTGTGTGTGAGGGCCAAGAGTACTGCTATGGGCCAATGTTGATGTAATGTGTGCGGGTATGTGTTAGCCCTAGGTGTCTGGTTTATGTGTGTGTGTGTCTGCATGCACACAGTTCCACCATGTGGCTGCCATATACGGGGATTTGTGGGACAGCCACAGACTGTACCTGCCAGGCTTTACAGATCACCGTCTCTGGCCACGGACATGGTACCTGTGCCTGGCAGGTGTGCTACTGACAGTATCAGGTACTAAGCCAGATTGGGTACTATCCTCAGAGGTGGACAGATGTACACTGGACCCAGGTCCCTGCTGGGACTATCCAGAGCCACGTGCACGTGGTCTTCTAGGACGGTCTATGGACAGCCTACCCCCCAACATTGCTGGGGCTGGTACTGGCACTACGGGAGCGGCTGTGACTTGAGGAACATCTGCGGTGACTGCCAGCTGCTGATGTTGCTGGCATACGCCCATGTTGACATCTCAACCCTCCCGCACTGTCCTGACACATGGACATGACATTGCAGAGGACATCTAATGTCTCACCCCAACGTCTATCAGTGACCTCAGTGTAATTACAGATGGCACCTGCTAGGTCATGGATACTGTCAATTACAGTGGTGTTATGTGCCCTCTGTGCCCTTAGTCCCTGTCTGGTGTACCGTTCCATACGTGCCTGTGCCTCCATGACAGCCTGGAACATGCGTGAGGTTGTAAGACCTGTGGCACGTCTGCCAGGTGCATGATGAGCAGCAGTGCTCCGACGAGAACCCCTGGACATCTGCCTATGTGGTACCATTCCAGACATCTGGGTATGGCTGCTGTGTTGGGATGCATGTGCCATAGATACCACACTGTCCTGGCCAATGCCGACTGTACAATGTCCCTCAGCTAAGGGCATTGGTGATGGATGTATTGGCAGTATAACTGTGTGCATGGATGGGGTGGATACTTGTGTTCTGTTGATTGGTGGCCCAATGACAAACCTTGGCAAACATGCCTGTGCCTCAACACACCTATCCTCATTATCACTATTTTGCTCAGTGACATCAGGTTCCCTGCTGCAGTGAACCAGCCCAACCTCAGCACCTGTGAGAGGAAGACAGGAAACACACTTTACGACCTGTACATGATGTCAGAATGCATGCACACATGCACACATGAAAACATGAACACATGCACACATGAACACATGAACACATGCACACATGCACACATGCACACATGGACACATGAACACATGCACACATGCACACAAATACACTCCTTACTAAAACAGACACACACACACACACACACACACACACACACACACACACACACACACCACCAGCAATCCAGAACATACTTAATAGCGGTTGATGGTGAGGTACAGTATCACAAGCCAAACAGTCATATCACACGTGTCAGCATGCAGGACGTGTGTTGCTCAACAGCATGCAGTATGAGTGTAGACAGCCCTTGCTAATAACAGTATACATGGCTCTGATGCATGTGTGTTGTTGTTCAGTGACTGGCCTCACCCTGGAATGCAATGTGTACATGGACACAACATTGCTGTGCAAGTATTGAAAGCTCTGCAATGTCCTGTGCACCATCACTCACAGGTGTACATACCATGGCTGGATGTGTATCTGTGTGTCACATAGATATCCATTTCTGATTAGAGTGTCTGTGTTTTTAGCAGATAATTGTGGACACAGGTTTAGCACATGCATGCTATGTATAAACACAGGATGAGTGGTGCATGTATACCTGATGGATTACCATTGCTCAAAATAGCCATTGTACAGGGGTTATGGTGAGTGTAGGACATATTGTGTACATGCCAGTGCCAGCCATGACATGGCATGCTACAACACAACTGCAACATTAAACATCACACATACCCAATGTGTGTCATGTGACCTATACACTCCATAGCATTACAAGACATATATGTGTCACTTTGTACAAATGGTGATTGCTATGTATATTGTGTATAGGTGCATATGTTTGCACACACACAACATTGAGGTTCATAGCAATGAATGCTATGTGTAGTAATGTGGTTACTGTAACTGGATGGGGTGTAGTACCATGAGCCATCATCATGCAGCATCATGTGGTCACTCAAGGCTACTAATGTGTGCCAGACCAGCACCTAGCATGCTGTACCTGAACTGCAGTACCATGGCTACATTCACCATTTCACAGCCAGTTGTTACATGGGTTTATAAGGTGCCCAATAGGGAGCATTGCCTAACATGAATGTGTTATGTGTTGCAGAGTGTCGCACAGCCCCATGATAGGCGTCTACCCCTCAGGTATATTATGTGTGCTGTGTGGATGACATTTGGGATACTGGAGTGTGTAGCATATTAACGTGTACTGCGTATGACAATGTTGTGTATGTTGTATGCATGTGTATCGACTCTGCCTATCCAATGTCCACTACAGTTTTGCCACAGTTGTGTGGGATGCTCTGTGTATTGCATGTGTTTGAGGCAGCTACTCACGTTACTGGGATGTGCATTGTCTCACAGCAAACATGCATAGCATGCATTATGCATAGGTGTGTTACGTGTACATGTCCTACACCTCACCTATGACATGCACATATATTATGCAATATTAAATGTAGAACACACTCACCAGCATGGGTCTGCTGCCTTGCTGTCACACCAGTGGGACCTACAAGGATATGAGACAGTTTGTCAGTGCCAACAACTGTGGCATTGCTACTGTGGGTTTGCAATCTTACAGTAGTACAACGGTTGACAGTCACAGGCCTACAGATTATGTTCCAAATTATCAGTATTGCACAACACCAGGCTCCACATCTTCTAACTACACAGTACACATCTCACATATGCATGATTTACCAATAGAGGTAACAGTAGTCTACAGATATTCCATGATACCTGCACACTCCATGTCAACCTGCTGGGTGGCTCTGGCCTCCATGATGATACATGTTTGCTGTTGTTGCTGTTGGCCAGGAGCCACCAGGCTGAGGAGCAGCTCCTCCACTCTGGTGAGGGGGAAATGGATAGCTACCCCACCACCTGTGGCAAGCTGTTGTCTACGGACATAAGACGCACGCTGCCGGACATGACTAAGTAAATCACTGCAGTGATGGCGTACCTGCTCATATGTCTGATTATGCATGCCTATGTCATTTACCCGATGGACAACATCTTGCCACAGTGCAGTCCGCTCATGCTGGTCCTGGCTGGTTCTTGAGAACAGCAGGGCGTAGTGCTGAACCAGGCTGGTTGTTATTTGCTCATCCTCTGCTGGGCTATATGTAGGATTGCGATGGTGGGCCATGACTCTGGAAGACAATGAAACAATACGTGTGAGCAAGTTGTCTGGCACACATAACATTCTAAAGTACAGATATCACTGAATTGCCATATATAGCAACCTATTGGCTGTCAGAGGATATACACTTTCAATACCACATATCAGTGCTCATACCACAACTGCCTGACAGTGCCTGGCATGCTCTATATATCAAACCATGTTCTGCACAGCAACAAAGAGAAACCAGTATGTAAGACTATACAACAGTACATGTCACACTGTATGCGACACAATGCACCACCTAGCCACAGGAGGTATATATCAAGCTAATGCATAAAGAACTATGTCATCCATTGCAATGATTATAAAGTCCAGTTACAGTATTACCAGTATACCACACTAGTTGTTGGTGGCAAACCCCTGCCTAACATATGTGCACATTCGTTAGTATAGGTGGCATGCTGCTGTAATAGACTATACATGTTGCTAGATACGCACTTATATCCTGTAACACACATATGACCGAGGGCATGTTACAGGCATACCCACACACACATCAGACATACATGCAAGATACACAGGTATGGCAACCCAGACGAGCTTTACCTGTGTACTATACAGTACTGTGTGTCAGTACTTACAAAACATTATGCCTGAGGTATGTAATCTGTGAGGACTACAGGGAACACACATAACAGTGTTTCCAAGCAATGTGGACATACACCATACTGTGCTGTTTAGGCCTACAGCTTCAGGTAGTACTGCAGTTCATATGGGATTTGGATTCACCAGCAGTACCAATCAATAAGCATACATGTACTGATTTAGCCTACAGTGGCACACCCCAGTCCACACCAAGGGACTACGTCAGACCGTATGCCATACTGCTTTTTCTGCCTAGCAATAGCATACACATCTTTTGCTGGGATCAGAGCTAGGACACAAAATAGCATGACAGAAACAGTTTCCCACTAAGCTATCACACATATAAAGAACTTCGACACATTCACCAACACATTCACCATCACACTCAGTCAACCTCACATAGCAATTATTGCAACAAGTACATGTGAGTGTGTATCGGTTCATAGGTAGGTAATAGGCTATTAGCCCTAGGGCCTATAGAAGCCTAGCCATACACTACCCTGGCCTTTGACACACATGTAATTTAATTTCACATGCCCCTGTCCAGCAGAGCCACAGAGGTGATTCTCGATGTGTATTTCCTATCTCCCATCCAATCATCAGGATTATTCATGACGACTGCTAATGAGGAGCTTGGTTTGCTATTGATAGGTGGTTTGTTCCAGAGTATGGGATGTCTCTGAGATAGAAATCTATCCCTCCAGCATGTTCTGTCTATTGAGGAGACAAGGTTTAGGTCCCTAGAGTGTGTAGTTCATAGGGATTGTGATCTGTTTACGTGGAGCATGTCCAACAGCTCTGGGTTTGACATAGCTTTGTATGTAAGGCAGAGGTCACCTCTGGGTATGCGGTATGCAACACAGTCTAGCTGTGGTTTTGTGAGACGGTCTGCATAGGGCATCTGTTTGGCGCCAGTATTACTCTTTGTGAGGTATTTCTGTGGCCTTTCCAGTTGCTGTAGATGTCTTCTGAGGTACATACCACATGGGGCATTGTGCTCTATAATGGGTTTTATGTGTGATGAGTAGAGGGGAACACTGACCTATATTTCCCTGGATGACACACCTTTTGTGATGAGGTGTGCCACGTAGACAGATTACATGACTAGTGTGGCACTGTGATTACCAAAGGGGAGACTACTGTCCACCTGTGTCCCATGGTCTCTTATGTAATAATATTGCACAGTGTTGTGCGGAATGCATTGAAGGTGTTCTCAGCCCATGTAGCTTTAGCAGGCCTCACTGATTTCAACACTGCAAACCTGACAAATCATACCCACAGCGTTTAACCACCACATGTCATATACCAGCACTGTATGCTGTCTTGTTTGCCACACACTACAACATACATAGCAATATGCACATAACAACCTTAACCAACATATATATGTCCAACCTTCACAAACAGTTGCAGCATGCCCCTTGCTCTATGCACATGTACAGATGCTAATACATCTGACACAGACAGATCTCTCCATATGTGTGTGCCATACACACACAAGGTCCACACTGTTGTAAGTCCGTGGACCTCAAGGCTGACCTGTTGGGCCTTGCTGCAACATGAACAGGTGTCACATGTGAGCACACAGTAATATTAGAGGGTGTATATATAGCTGCAAATGCTAGATTAGCATACTAGCCTGGTACAGCTGTTGCCAATGCTAAGCTACACGTTAATATGACTATCATGCATTTGTTACTCTGTCACATCCATGTTTATATAGCTGTATGCGCTACTCCCCCAAACAGACATTGTACACACTACTGTACAGAACACAGATAACATGGATCAGATGTTTGACATTTAATGCTGAGCTACATATGTCACAGTCATATCCCACTGCACACAGCTACACACTGATTTCTCCATGGCAGTAGTTATGCAGGGCATCTGTGCATAGATACGTACTGCTGCCACATATGGATGATTCAAAGTATATAGAGTACTCTTCAAAACATCCACTACATGCCAGTAAATACGTATCTGTTACATACCTTTCCTTTGTATGTGTTTGTATTTGTCAGTTCCGTGTATTTTGTATTTTTTTTTAATATCTTATTTTTTTTAATATCTTTTTTTTAATATCTTTTTTTTCTGTTGCTGTTGCTGTTGATGTAGATGTCGGTGTCTGTCTGTCTGTCTGTCTGTCTCTCTCTCTCTCTCTCTCTCTCTCTCTCTCTCCGTAGCTGCAATGAAATGATTGCATGTGTGGACAGCAAGTACAGCCTGCTTTTATAGGTATCTGCACATGTGCATATGATGGCCTCTACACACATTGATGGCCACCATTTGGTAATTGCATGCAGCCTGCTGTGTGGTAATTGCAGTACTCACTGTCATAGCAACCCAGTGCTATAAATTGCTAAGTCAGGTAGGCATAGCCATTTCAGTTTCCAAAGTGGGGCCCATGGTTGTTTGCTGTGGACACCGTTGTGTAAGTCAGAAGGTTGGTATACTTCTTAAATCTGAAGCTAGGGGTGTAGCCAGTGATTTGAATGTTGTACTCAGACCTGCATGTTGCCATTTCCAGTACAGAGTTGTTGGTGTAGAATTGTACTCACCCCCACAAATGCTAACACAAGATACATGGGAGTATGTAGTTTATTTTCTACTTATACAATTAGCTGCCATACATACGTAGTAATTGAGATGTATTCATTTGGCACATGAACTGTTTGTGAACTGCTATGCTGTGAATATTAATGTACTCACCTCTGCACAGTTTGTGCTTTTTTATTGTTGACATTAGCACAGGATGCTCATGAAAACTGGACAATTCCAGTACTGAGTATGCCTACCTACATCCTTGCTGAACCCTGAACACACAGGTATTTTGTATGTTTGGCTGGGGATTGTCCTGCTATGATACTGTGTAGGGGTTGTAAAATGCTGCTGTAACATTATTTACTGCTAGAATGTCTGGTTCTGTTATCACAGTCATGTAATGCAATTCCACAACAACTGCTGGTAAAGTTCCACAGAACAGGTTTTGTGTTATGGCATTCCTATCTTTCCTTTACATTCACTCATTCTGATGCATGATATATATATTTCAGCAACAACCTGCTGTATATCTACTGTGGCTTAGTGGTACTTCATGCAGTCTAGTGTGTCCAAGGTCCGGGGTTCGAGACTGACAATGGTGTTTTATTTTGCTGCTGAGCAGAACAAGGGCCCTCACATGCAGGGTGACTAAGGCACTTTTAAGCAGTTGTAAGTGGGTTTGTGTGGGTTTGCGCGAAGCTTAGCAATACTTAGCTAAGCGCACACAAGCGCACTCTCATGCAAACCCGCTAACTACTGCTTAAAAGTGCTTACTCCCGCTAACCCCCGCGCTCATTTCTTTGAAAGAAAAGAAAATGGGGAGATAGGAAAATGGTGAAAAAGGGGCACAAAGAGGGAAAGACAGTAGGTAAAACAGCTTGGGATGTGCAGGACGGGTGTAGGGAAGGTCCATAGCTGCCCATTTCTTTAACAGCAACAGCTGTGCATATGCTAGAAATTTGTAGGGAAATTTGAAACCTTCCACCCCTGAGAGAGGGGTGAGGACAACAAAGTATGTTGTACTGCCAATTAAATATCAGTTTATGTGTCCAGCAGACATGTGTGCAAAATGGGCAGCTATGTATGGGGCCTAATTGTTTTTAGGGAGCAGATTGCCTTTTTTTTTTTTCAGGTGCGAGTGGAATGTGGGGTAGGGGAAGTAGGTATATTTGGGGAGGTAGGTTGGGGAGGTAAACCGACAAGACAAACAAGACGCATACAGGGGTGGAATATGACACATGTGGTGGGTGAACACCACTGAAGGGGAAGGATGTTTGGAAATCGCAAGCCCATGAGCCCACAGATGGCAACAGTGGAACTGAGATCCCCACCCATGGGCAGTCACCACAGCATCTTCACAACCCAGAGGGTGGCTGTGCTGGGGGCTGCGTACGAGGGGCAGGCTCACCCGTGAGTCACGCCACATGTGCCTCAAGCTGGCATAGAGGATCAGCGACTGAACGCTCTATCTCCCTATGCACCACAGCCCGGACCGTTCAGAGGGTGATAGGTGGCCCTCCTCCAGCCACGCTTGCAGGGGGGATGAGCCCCATCCCCTGCAGCGCTTCCACCCGAAGGTGGCACAGGACCAATGGAGAAGGAGGTCCTGGGCTGGGCACCGGACCTGCTGGTGCTAGGTGCCATCGCCAGTTGAGGTGGGACAGGTGAGTCCGCTGGGACCGGCCTTCCCATACGTTCTATGTTTAGGAGGATTTAATGACAATATGGGTTGGTAACAGCCAACAGCATTCCAAATTAGTTGTAACAGCATGCAGTAGTATTCCCATTAACCCAACACACCAGAGTTCCAACAGTTGAACAACAAGCGTAACACATGTATATATAGAACAACAGTGGACATTCCAACAGCATGCAGGATTGATTGGTGGCAACAGGCCACCAAGATTTTGGTATTTGAACAGGGCGCATGCATCAATGTAAATGCAGATATTTATAAACCAATAGGACATATGTCCCAACAAATGTTTTGAGATTAGACATACCCATTGAGGTGTGGAATTACATTGTTTATGCACATACAGTAGGGTGTAAAAAGATACCTCCATTAACAACTTATATGTACTTATAGCTTACACTACATTCCTATTGACTGCAGGTATATATCCCCTACATGTATTATTACACTAGGCAATGTCCGTTAAATTGTGAAATGGGTTTTGCTAGTTCCTTATATACCTGACCTGTATCTGACATACAAACTGTCCAGGATGCAGATGCTACTGCTACGTATTTATATATTTTATTTATATTTATATATCTACATATCTGGATGTGTTCAGGTGACATTATCAGTTATATTTTAACAGCCCCCTACATTTCTAGCAGCACACTGACATTTCTAGGGAACACAATAACAAGCTACTCATGTGCCAGATTTACCTATACATGCCAGCCATGAACCAACAGTTGAGGACTGTATATATGCTTAACAGCTACTGGCACTCCCTTCATCCACTTTCTATGGGCCTACCCAAGTGTGGGTTGACAGCGCTTAATACAACAGTACTATTTCTATAATGCAAGAATACAACAACATTTCGAAGAAAGTGACACGGGCACACTCCAGGAATTATACCTTCATTAATTACATTACACACTTTTCTAGAGGCTCTCTCATTTATTTGATATTACAGTGCATGCAGACAACTTATTCAAGATGTATTATACCTTTATTAATGGGTTACAACACTCTTTTTCAGGCTCTCTTGCTTATTTTACATAACAGTACATGCAGAGAGGTTATTCAAGACTTATTATACCTTTATTATTGGGCTACAACACTTTTTTTCAGGCTCTCTCACTTATTTTATATAACAATACATGCAGAATAATTACTAACATGCCTGGTGGTGCAGCCTTGGCAGCCTATCTGCATAGGCTTGCTGATTCGCAGCACGGATACCTGCAGCTGTGAAGTAAATGAAGTGATATTGAGACATATACCTATCAATAATATCGACTACAATAGCAATTCTTACATACTTCATTCCATGGCTACCTACTCAGTAGTGAGGCATTTTGCATCCCATGGGCCTCCTGTATCCACTGGTTCAGTTGGTCCTGCTTGCGTCTCTTCAAGTCTGCGTAGTGGTGTCTGACCTGCTCACCAGTCCGAGGGACGCCTGTGGCACTGGTGAGATCATGTGCGAGATGGTTCCAGGTTTCCGCTTTGTATTCAGTGCCCTGGAATTGGCCTGCAGGAGTCTGGCATCATGATTATGGATGAGGAGCCATACCATCACTTTTGACTCCTCAATGCCCCACCGTTGAGCTCTCTCCAACACCAGCCATGCTGTCTGCAGATGGGAGCTACAACCAGTTATGGCAAGTATTCCCGCCTATGGAGCTTAAATATGCCTCATTTCCCACCGGTTTTGAAAAATCTCAGCTGAAAGCACATCTGCTTAGCACTGGGTAAACTTTCATTAATATGTATGTGTGTGCTGACAGTGCATGAATATCAAAAGCTGTCATGGCTTAGTGGTTCAGTACTGTGATTATGGTGCACAGTATCCCGGGTTTGAGACCTGTCATTGCTTTTTATTTTACTACTAGCCTGACTGGCTAGGAGGTGTGGCTGTGTTTAGCCGACTTTGCTCAACTTTACCCAATGTTGCTCTGCGTTGCTCGACGTTGCCTGACGTTGCCCAATGTTGCGCTAGTTAGCGTGGTGCGCAGCTACTCGCAAACATGTTTTGTTTGCGCTAGTTGGCGCAATGCGCAGCTACGGGCAAAGCCATTACGCTAGTTAAAGCAGTGCTAAGCTATGAGCAATTATACTTAAAGGTGCTTAATACTGGTAAACTTTTCTTAGCAGTGCTTCACATTGCTTAAGATATGTTACTTATGCATTCATCAGTATGCATAACTAATTCACCTTCTTAGATATATTTATATATATATATATATATATATATATATATATATATATATATATAAAATATCGTTCACGACTACATAGGCCATTTCAATGCTTTTTACTAAAATTTAAAAGATAAATGTCAGGAATTGTTTTTCTATACAGATTTCCTACAGAAAATAGAAAGGGGAGTGGTGGGACTCGAACCAGGAATGCCTCCTCTTTGTGCAAAGGCTCTACCACTACGCTATTGCTATTTGGCTTAATTTGCATATAAGTAGTTTATTATCCTCTTCGATGTCTAAACTTCTAACTGTAGCTAAGCAATGGGCAAACCCGCGCAAACACACGCAAATACAGGCAGCTATATCTGGATTAATAAAAAAAATTAGATGTTTTACATTTTATAATTGTACAGGGGTTTAGACTGTGGGGGAGTGTAGTGTTGGAGATATACACATTTGAGCGGACTCGCTCATGTCAGTTGACATTTGCAGATTTAGGAACTTGCAGGGGCGTGGATATTTGGACTGCTCGGCAGTCCGACACGCCCCCTACACTCATGCATGCTCCGTGTTGGCCTTAGAGTTGAGTCAGTGTGCCCTCATGAATATGCATGGCACGCTGACATCTTTCTCTTAGGCTATTTAGTCTTACACGGAGGATTAGTGAATCCCGGCGATTGTTAAAAATGTAAGTGAATGAGTTAAACATTTATTAAAAACAACAAAACAATAAGTATTCCAGGTCAGCCTGAGTTGGGATATGATTTTTTATAAAGAAGTTGATTAGAAAAATGTATATAATTGTTAGGCTAATGAACTAGTGGCTTGATCATAGAGTTCAGGAAAGGAAAATGTGAAGGTATTATGATGTTTACATGTAAAAAGGATAATGGAAAAGCTATCAGAAACTTGTGCCCTTTAACAATGAACAATGACAAATGCTAAATTATTTATAAAAACTTTAGAAAAGAGAAATAATATGCATTTAAAAAATATGATTGATGATGGCGTCTATGGAATAGATGGAAAAACAAGGTATATGCTGCTTGTTATAAAAGAAATAGTAATGGCATTATAAGTAAAAATGATAGGGAAATAGTCGCTTGTAATGCAACAAAAAACTTATGACGATATTAAGCATTGTAAAATGATGGAAATACGTTTACAGTATGATTTCCATAAGAAAGGGTAATCAGTTCTGTGTATTTCATTTACCAGAGTAATTATCAATGGACACTTTAGTAATGAAATTAATATTAATAGAAGTGTCCAGCAAGATTGCCCATTAAGTGGGACCTTGTTTGCTTTGTTCATGAATGTTGTTATATAAAATTCTAAAGGAAATATTTCAGGTGGAGTGGTGAAGCCACATAATACTACTGTAATTTCAACTTATATGGCTTATACTGATGATTTGTTTGCAGTTGCAAATTGGAGTAGATGGATTATAGAAGCTGAAATAAGTATAGAAGTACATTTACAGAAAGCATGTTTAAAAATAAATACAAATAAATGTAAAGGGTTTAGGATTTCCCTGAAATGGATGGCATTCATTTTTCCAGGTCTGAATGTAATGTTTTAGGAATAAAATCTGGGAAGAGAGATACTGTTCTAGATCAGTGGAAAGTCATCTTTCAAAAATCATATCTATTAATAATATATGCAAGACATTTACCCTGACTTTTACTAAAAAACGTTTATTTGACTCATGCCAATATTTTATGCAAATTGTAATATTTGGCAGGAGTTTTTTTTTTCTTTTCTTATAGCTTTTGAAAACGGATTGCTGGATTTTTTTTTTTCATATGGTTGATAATAGAGAGGAAGTGTATTGTAATGAGCAAGATGGGGGGGCTAGGCTTAATTAATCCAATAGTTTAACTAACATCTTTATTTATTTATTTTTACAATACATAATTTAACAAATGATAACAGCTTATTCCACAACTATATCACAAACCTATCACATACATATAACAAACCATAAGAATGAAATCACTGCAAACACTGGTATTATCTACAAGATAAAATTCTCTTTGTTATCAAGGAAACTGGACTTAGTACAGAGAAGTAGTAGGTAAGCAGTAGCTAGTAATAGAAAGAAAAAGTTAGTCAGGGTTAGTGCAGGGGCATAACCAGTGTGTTGTAAGGTATAGTGTATAGGGGCATATCCAGCGTGTTGTAAGGTATAGTGTACAGGGGCATAACCAGTGTGTTGTAAGGTATAGTGTATAGGGGCATATCCAGTGTGTTGTAAGGTATAGTGTACAGGGGCATAACCAGTGTGTTGTAAGGTATAGTGTATAGGGGCATATCCAGTGTGTTGTAAGGTATAGTGTACAGGGGCATAACCAGTGTGTTGTAAAGTATAGTGTACAGGGGCATATCCAGTGTGTTGTAAGGTATAGTGTACAGGGGCATAACCAGTGTGTTGTAAGGTATAGTGTAAAGGGGCATAACCAGTGTGTTGTAAGGTATTGTGTACAGGGGCATAACCAGTGTGTTATAAGGTATAATTTCAGTTTATATTTGAAAGGTGATATTGAGGACAGTGATGCAAGTTCACTGAGAAGTAGGTTCCAGTTTTTCCCAACAGTGTTAGAGAACAGAGAGTCTCCGGACAGGTTGTTGGATTTACTTATGCAAACAAGTAGTTTATTTGAAGAGCGTAAGGTATTAAGATTTTTGTAGGGGGTAATGAGGGTAGAAAGTATTGGAGCATTAGTAGGTTGGTAAAGGGTCTTATGGCCAATGGTAAGTTGGTGAAAGTTTAGCTGATTTTGTAGCTCAAGCCATCCTAGCTGCTTTAAATTGTAACAGTGGTGGGTTCTAAATGGATTGCCAGTGGCAAATCTGGAAATGTTATTGTAGGAGTTTTCCAGTTTGTTGAGGTTATTTTTGACAGATTAGTATAAACGGGTGAGGCATAGAGGAGTGTAGAGATTAGATGGGTGTGGGCAATAGTTATTATGGCTGCTGGAGTAAGGAAGGGTTTGATCCTATAGACGGAGCCCACTTTTCTATTTACAGTTTTTATTGTGCTGTTAATATGAGTGTCAACATTAAGGTTGTTGTCTATTGTTATTCCAAGGAGTTTGGTAGTTGGATTGGGAGATATGAGAGTACCATTATTAGATATGACTGTGAAATCTACTGGAGAGGACTTCCGGGTAGGAGTGAAGAGCAAGAGTTTTGTTTTTTTGGGGTTCAAGAGGAGGCAGTGCTGTGTAAACCATTGTTCTACTGTATTAAACACCTTTTGGGTTAGGGACTGTAGTTCAGATGGAGAAGTGGCCGAGCATATTAATGTAGAATCATCTTCGTATTGTATGCAGGCAGCATGAGGAATTACTGAGTGAAGGTCGTTAATAAAAATTGAGAATAGAAGAAGTCCTAATATGGAGCCTTGAGGGACACCAAGTGTAATGGGGAGATGGGTAGATAGATTGTTATCCCATAACAGAGCCTGCTGTCTATTATCTAAGTAGGATTGGAACCATTTTATAGCCAATGCATCTAGTGAAAGGGATTTGAGGATATTTATAAGTATCTGGTGGTTAACCATATTGAATGCTTTTGAAAGATCGATAAAGAGTGCAGAGAAAAGAATGTTGTTGTTACAGTTTTTATTAATGCAGTCAGAAAAGGATGAGGGCAGTGGTAGTACTGTGGAATGGCCTAAATCTATGTTTACATTTAGAAAGTAAGTTATTTTGGATTAGGTGGTCTAGTAGTTGACTGTGGATGCATTTTTCCATTATTTTGCCAGAGGAGAAAGTAAGGCTATGGGGCGGTAGTTAGAATATTCATTACAGTTACCACCTTTATGTAGGGGGATAATGTGAGAGATTTTCCAGATAGTTGGGATGTAACCTTCGATTATGGTTCTGTTAATCAGGATGGAAATGGGATAGGCTATAGATTTGGCTGCTATTTGCAGATATTCAGCAGGTAGTTGGACAGCTGAGGGAGTAGTTGGTTTAAGTTTTTGGATAAGGGTGAGAATGCGTGATGTTGGGACTGGTTGCAATTGAAATGGAGGGGGTGGGCTAGTACTTGAGATTAGCAAAGTTAAGCTATCAGGTGCTAGATGATTGGCAAGAGTTTGAATGGCCTCTGTGAAAAAGGTATTGAAGGCATTGGCAGTTTGCTTGGAATTCTCATGGTCAGTGCCTTGTGGGGTTGTAATGGAGTGACCTGGGTGAAGAAGTTTGTTAATGCTCGTCCAAAACTTTTGTGGTTTATTTTGGTGAGTTTGCTGGAGTTGTAAGTAAAAGTTTATTTTATCTGTGAGTATAGCTTTTTTGTGTTATTTCTCAGCTATCTAAAATGTTGTTGATTTACAGGGGTTTTTAGTACCTCACCATTTAGCCCAGTATTTATTTCAAAGTAGGATTTTTTTGCCTGGTTTATTTTGAAAGCCATGGGGCAGGTTTAGTCCTAATTCTGATAGAATAGGTTGGTGCATGGTGGTCTAGAATGGCTAGGAATTTAGAATTAAAGTATTTTACAGCTTCCTCAAGTGGGAGGTATTTTATGGGTGACCAGTCACATGCCCTAAGTTCACTTTGGAAGAGATCTGGGTTAAAGTTTTTATTGGTCCGAGTTGTCCTGAATGTGGGTGGGAAGGCTATATCAATTTTATGCCTAATAATATAGGTAAGTGAGTGGTCACTTACATCGTCAGGGAGGGTTCCTACTTCATATGATTGGTGATGGTTATTTATGAGTATCCAATCTAAGGTACTTTCTTTTTTATTGGGTTTGTTTATCCTGGTTGGGGAGGTAATGGTTTGAGAAAAAACATATAGGTTAATATGGGTAGTAGGTTGTTCATTGCTACAGCATTTCCAGTCAATATTAAAGTCACCAAGGACTATAGTTTCTTGTGGGAAGTTTAGTGATAGCCAGCTAAGGATATTTTCCAGGGTGTTGGCGTTATTACCAGGAGGAAAATAAATACAGATGATATATATGGATTTACGAGTATTAAGCTGAAATTTAGAAATAAGGATTTCGGCATTAATGTCTTGAGGTAGTTTGTAGTCATAAGCAGTAACTTGAAACCCTGCTTTGTATAGAATAGCTACCCCCCCCCCCTTCTTGGCTATATGATCTTGTCTTAAGATATTATATCCGGGTGGGATGACTTCATTGTCTTGAGTTACAGGTTTTAATCAAGTTTCTGTCAGACATAGGATGTCAAATGAGTGTACATCCAAGAGAGCATGGAAGTGAGCAACTTTGTTATTTATGGTACGTATACTGAGATGTGCTATAAAGAGTATGTTGGGAGGTTTGGCGGGGGTTTGTTTACTAGCGGGATTAGGGCTATGGGGTTGGGTGGTAAAAGTTTTCCTTGGGCCTGGGTTTGGATGAATGCTGCATGTTTGCATCTTATATAGATTTTAAAGAAAATAAAGAAGAAAAAGAAGGATTATGTTAGATAAATCATGTGGGAAAAGTATAAAGGAAATTGGGATTTGGGAAATAAGAAAAATAAAAAAAAATTAAAGATGAAAAAAGAATATTTCAGCTGATAAAAAGATGGCATATTAAATGGAATGTTATTGTAGCTACTAGAAGAGTCTGGTATGAAAGAATAACTGGAAACTTGTATTACATGAACTTGAGGAATACAAAAGAAGAAAAGATTATAACTGGAATAAGAGAAAGAAAGAAGAAAGAAGAAGTTTTGCTCATGTATTGAATGCATGATTTTTGTGGAGGCTTATGCTGGGACAGCTCTCAGTTAAAGAGGAAATGGAGTACAAACAAGCAAGGGACAGAGGTTGTAATTTATGTAAAAAGGAAGAAACATTGGAGTATTTTTTCTGGAATGTGATAGAACTAAGATAATATAGAATATGTGTGAAAGTGAATTTCATAATACTGCGTTTTTTTCAGGTTTAAATATAAATATTATTATTTATGGAATATACACACATTTAAAAAAATGTAGATGCCTGTCAAAGGAAAAAACTTCAAAGACCAATTCACATTAGGTTCAAGCAAGGAGCCACTTTTGAAATTTTAAGTATTTTGCTTCAGATTATTTGTTAAGTTTTTCTGCATTGCCGCCTACTTTTGAGCATTTTCTGGCTTGTTAAACATGATTTCTGTGTTGGTAACTGTATTTAGAACACAACCTAGAGCTGATTACTGAATTTCCTGCCTGCACTTATTTTTAAAATCGTTTTTTTTTTCTTAAAACTTGCATTTTATCTGTCTCTGGCCTACCACTCAAGTGTGGGGTCATTTACTGCACTGTTCTAACTTGTAGATACTTGTGAACCTCTGCTTTCCTTAAAAAAACAAAAAAAACAAAAAAAATCTTGCTTTTTTCCCACTTTTCTGAGATTTAAAAAAGTTCAGTTACAGATTTGCTGTTCTGAATTGTTTGCAAGTTTCTTGGAGGCCATTGTTTGCTTGGGGTAAAGGGATGTCTCTGTGTTCATCAGTGGCAGTGATAAACATTGAGCAGCCTGCCTGCCCCAGTGGGAGTGGTTACTGCCTTGAAACTGTAGTTTTATTGGCCATTTTGGGTCAATTCCAAACTCCTTGATCTCCCTCTCTTAAAAACCCTCTTTTGCGCAGTTTTGCGAGTTTTTGCCCATAGAGCAACATCGGGCAGTGCCGCCTAATTGGGTTTAAACTATTCCTGGCTCCACAAATTTTGCTCTTCACTTTTTCCTTTAGAACTGCTCTATCTCTCAAATTAAACACCATATTCTCATTCTAAGGCCCCTCACTGGTACAAATAAGTAATCTTACAAGTTAGCACTAATAAACCATAAGCACTACTTACTCTTATACTCTCTACGATTACCTTGTCCCCTATTGGTCCATTTTAATTCAGTTCCCTATATTACTCTAGCATGTCCAAAGGTCAGTCAATGGTTTCCTCTCCAGTCCAGCTGGTGAATCTGGGAATTTTGAGGCAATATTACAACTGTCTCATGTACACGGACAACCCTCTCCTCCTCCAAACAGGTTCAAATATATGTGAGAGATGCAACCATATAGCCAAACTGGAGGCTGAGCTCTCTCATCTCAAAACTGGTGTAACCAGTCAGGAGGAGAAGGTAACCTCACACAACACAATTCCAGTATCACATAGTCCCACCACAACAGCGAACCAAACACATAAAATCACAAAAACATACTCGGAGGCTCTAAATAAAAAAATCTACAAGCAACAGAGACCTCCAAAGCAGACATCCATGCAAACGCTACCCCAAAACAAAACACGTACAACACATAGCACACAAAGTCAGTGTGCCAAGCAGTCACAGCCCTTAAGGCTGAATAACACACCTGATACCCTTGTAATAGGTGACTCTATTGTCAGACACACTGATGTCCCGCTCACCAGGCTGAATAAAGAGAAGGTCACAGTGAGCTGCCTGTCAGGCGCTAGGATCCG
Source organism: Protopterus annectens (assembly GCF_019279795.1). Lineage (NCBI taxonomy): Eukaryota > Metazoa > Chordata > Ceratodontiformes > Protopteridae > Protopterus > Protopterus annectens. Next base: position 1,343,434,508 of record NC_056725.1, on the reverse strand, counting down.
CCACATAACGCAAGCACTCAGGTCACTCCAAAGCAAATACAAATATGACTCAGTCATTGTACATGCTGGCGTGAATGACCTGAGATGTACCTCCCTCAACTACATGAAAAGAGACATAGAGGAGCTCTCTGATCATGTAGCCCAGGCCGGTATGACCCTGACTTTGAGCAGCATCTTACCCTCACCTAGAATGATGCCACAGTATAAAGACAAAATGATCAATTTTAACAATTGATTAAAATTTTGGTGTCATTCAAAGGGGATCCAGTGTCTGTCAGCCTGGGATGACATGCTCGACAAGCTACGTTGCTTCACTAGGGACGGCTTGCACCTGTCACCCCTGGGCTTTCGGATATTGGCAAAGGCTCTTACCACCCCCATAGTGCCTTTTTTAGGCAAGGCTCAAAAGTCAAACCCACCTCCATAGACAGCACAAGGAACAAGAAACTAAGGGTAATGCTGCTAAACGCCAGAAGTCTTAACCTCAAGATGCATGCACTCGAAGCTCTCCTCAGTATGGAGAACATCGATATCTGTGCAGTGACAGAAACCTGGTTCAAGGCTCCAGAGAGCACCCCAGCACTACCAGGTTATACCTCATATCATGCTTTTTGGCCCCTAAACCCAGACCGAACCACAAAAGGAGGGGGCGTTTCCATATTTATCAAGGATATCCATACCTCCAGGTTAGTGGCAGTGCACGAAGTATCAGAGACCATCCATGTGCGACTGACAGTGGGAAAGACTGCTTTTCAGTTTATAGCATCCTACAGACCACCCTCTCAAAGTCAGGAATCCCACTCGGCTTTCCTGAAAACATTGGAGAACACTAAGATCTCTCCGAACACCATTATATTGGGCGACTTCAACTACCCAAACATAGACTGGGAGCATTACTCAAGCCCCAGCACCTTAGCCCAAAGGTTCCTGGAATTTATAAACTCAAATGCTATGGAACAACTAGTCACCACTCCCACAAGAGGGGAAAACATACTAGACCTGATCATTACCAACATGGGGACTCTATGCTCCATACCAGAAGTATATCCCTCATTGGTAAGATCAGACCATAAATTAATTTCACTGGATATCCACATCCCGACCCCACCCCCAGCCCAGAAAACCACAGTGAAAAACTTCTCAAAAGCGAACTTCACACTTCTCAAAACTGAAGTGGAATCCTTCAAGGCTCCAGGGCCATTGGAAACTACGGCCCAAACTGCAGAATCCTATATAAATGCATTCTATGGACATCTCCAGGAATGCATGGATCATGCTATCCCAAACAAAATCAAGACCCAATCATCCAAAGGCAGGCGTCCAGTCTGGTGGACCCCAGCCATAAATAAACTGTACAACAGAAGAAGGAAGCTACTACATGACAGAGCAAAATCCCTAAAAGGGAAGGCATCTCTGATCAGTACTAGCAAAAAATTACGATCCCTCATAAAATCCTCCAAGGCCAGCTTCGAGAGAAAAATTGCACAGGACACTAAAGACAATCATAAGGCTTTTTTCAGTTGTGTTAGAAACCTGGGATGCAACTCCCAGACTTGTCCTGAGTTGATTCTAAACGACAAAAAATACACTGAACCCACAGACATCGCCAATATCCTGGCAGACAGGTTCAGTGCAAAGTTCTCCACCCCCTCCCCCCCAAAAGAACAAGTATCTATCCCGGCAGAGTGCAGCCTCCCAAACATCTCTGATGCTCAGGTGAAGGCCGCCCTCTCCAAAGCAAAAAACACTGCTTCCATGGGACCAGATGGCATCCCGGGTTGCGTCCTACATGAACTTCAAGAAGAACTAACCCCTCAAGTAAAACTGCTGTACAATCTCAGCCTCACTAGAGGATATGTGCCCAAAGAATGGCATACAGCAACAGTGGCCCACTCTACAAAGGTGGCACCTCTGCAGACCCAGGAAACTATCGCCCCATAAGCCTGACTAGCCTAGTATGCAAGGCTATGGAGAGGATCATCATGGAACTCATAAACAAAGACATTGGGGACATACAGACACTAGATCCTACCCAATTTGGCTTTGTCAAGGGCAGATCCTGCCTTTTGAACCTGGTCGACTTCTTCAAAACAGTCACCAAGGCCATAGATGAAGGGAAGGTAGTCCATACAGCCTATCTGGACCTCGCAAAGGCATTTGACACAATACCCCACTCGGGCATCATAGATAAGCTATCCAGCCTAAGTATAAACCCCTATGTCACAAGATGGGTCGCAAACTGGCTCAAAAACAGAACCCACAAACAAGGGCGCCCGCAGGCAGGTGCAAGGGGGTGCACTTGCACCCCCCTGGATTTTCTTAGTGCTATATACGCTACACACTTTTTTTTTTCCATTTACTTTTGTTTTTCCCCCATTTTCCCCGTAGCCTGCATTGTTATTTTTCAGAAGTAGAGAACTGTTACTGGAGATGGCGTGGCAGGCAGTCACATGACTGACGCGAGTCTGATATCATGATTGACAACTCTACAAGCCTCAAACTCCCAAGTAATTGCGTTATTCGCGTTCGCGTAGTTCGTTGCAACTTGATGGAAGAAGACTGCAGTGGACATCGGTGGAAAAGTCAATATTTGATGATTTCATGCTAGGACGGAGCAATTGCAAACCAAACCATCGTGTTTCATGTGGTGAGTGGTGGAAGGACTGGACTGGTGGTGGTGCGTATGGTGTTGGTATTATTACAAGAAGAGAGAAGGTAGGTTGTTTTTTTATACTTTTGAAGGTGACTGACTGAACACTTGGCGCCAAAACGCAAAAGTGGCGTGGCACACTTGTGTGTATATATATATATATATATATATATATATATATATATATATATATATATATATATATATATACACACTAACACACACGTTTTTTTCTTATGAACAAACTCCTTTGTTGGTTGCTACAAATTCTGGCATTATTTACAGTCTTAAATCCTCACACACACTGTCTGGGCCCGAGCAAAGAGCGAGAAAAAAATCAAGGACAACGGATCCAAATCAGAAACACTTTTACATATTAGTGCTGCAGACAGTGTTGACAAAGAATTTTGTGACAGAATAAGAGGCCAGGAATTAACTTCCAAAGTAAAATAAACATGTAATAATTGTCGTTATTTGCTGACTGTAATCATCCATTTTCCATCAAACTATACAGACACACCAAAAACAGGGACTAAAACCAGAGACAATCGAGACGTATGGAACAGGTCAGACAGGGACATCATTGAAAAATAAGAATAGTTAGAAGGCCTGATTTTTGCACCTTTGTCCGTAACGGTTTATGGCTTTTTTTAACTCATGAATCTTTCAAGTTATCGAACTGGGAAGTTAGAATAGTGAAAAGTAAACAAAATTGCTTTAAAGGAATTATGCCCATCTTCAGAACGGAGCATACTTGCATCTCGTTTGCCTCTTTTTTTTTTTTTTTTTTTTTTTTTAGATTTTCAAAACAATTGCTTCGCCAGCATGTCCCTTTTGTTGAAAACACGTTGTCATTTTTTCCCACTTAAACCACATTTCCCAGCTGTCTCCCTGTGTTTGATCTCACGAGGTTGCAGGGGATTTGGAATAGCCCTGTGAGGTCATTGTAACCCCAGGGAACATACTGGAGGAAGGTCCTGATGCAGGATGGCTTTGCACGGAGAAGGATGCTGTTTATACTGAATCAGTCAAAGGGCAATTGCTGTCTGTTGTCATCTCACTGACCTTGCACTGAAGGTTGTGCATTTACTGAACTCGCCAGTTATTTCCAACCAATTTATATTTGTACAAATGACATTTTGACTTTCGGTGGGTAGCACCCTAAACAGTGGATGCTTTGAGGTGCAGCAGTAGCTGAAAGGGAGCAGCTCTGTTGGATGACTGTAGGGCTGTGAAAGTTGATGACAGACTGATGCTGAATTTCCTAACTGGAAATAACTGATATGGCGGATCCGGCTGAATGCAGTAAAAAAGTAACCTGCCGTTTCAGACCATTGAATGAGGCAGAGATTTTAAGAGGAGACAAGTTTATTCCTAAATTTAAAGGCGACGATACAATTACCCTCGGAGTAAGTTCACATTTGCTAGTGTAGGATGTGCTGCGTTTAAGGTGTAGAACAATGGAGTAGCCCATCACAAATTAACTGTTGTGCTTATTGTTGTTGTTAGCCAAATGTCTGTTTCAGGTGCTGAACATCTCGATGACAAGTCTAGGTGCATTATTCAGTAACATCACCGCGCATTTGTGTCCACTTTATATGTACTTCTATCTAGCATGGTGTAGTTTATATGCACTTCTATTTATGATGGTGGTGGTGGTGGTCTAAGCACAAGTAAAGCTAACAATTATTTTACTATTATTTGAAAATATCGAATCGAAAGAACTGGCCGTCAGTGCTTACCACTGAAAATTTGCTTGCCAGAAATTTTGAATGCATCCAAATTGTGCATTAAATGCTCGGAAGTGGGGAGCGTGGGCTTCAGGGTTCAGACTTTGGATGTGGCTATTTATGAGTACATTTTATTTTTCTAGTAGGTTCATATTGTCAGCCACCTGCGTTCTTGCGTTGGTTTGGTATTTCGACGTGCGGCAGTGGAACACGTATGTATGTACATACTGAATGGGGCATATCTTAGGTTTAAATGTTCTTCTTTATCTCCCCCTGGTAACACAAATTTGCGATAACAGTGAGAATCAAGTTTTAAATCACTAGTTTCAGAAATATATTTCAGATTTTAAAGATCTGCTAAGATTAGATAAAATAAGGTCAGGAGATCAATAGGCTGTGCTCTGGCGGTATTCTAATTCACCACCACTCATAAATTCAGGGTAGCACACATTGAAGATTTTTTTTTAATCCTGTCAACATAAATGGTACAAGGCAATTCCCATCAACAGTCTGCTTTACCCTACTGATGTATCCAGTAAATAGAAATTGGTGTACTGCCTCAGTTCTGAAAAATCATAGATTAACATGTGGATTACAAAATAAATTATTAACAGAAAAGCATACAGGAAATATACAGTGTTTAACTTCACACCACCCCTTGCTCTTTTTTTTAACCAGATTTCTGTAATGATGAATATGTCAGGGAGAGTATAGGGATATGGCCCATATGGATGCATGTGTATCTTGAATTTTACTGATGAGGCTTCTTACATTTGCATTTAAGAAAATGAACCAGAGTATCTTTTTGGGAAGAGTGGACAGATGTAGTGGAGTTGGCAAATGGGAAGCTGAATTTGGTGTGGTGGTCCTGGATTGGGATATATATCTCCGCAGGTAGATAATGAGTTGAAATGGAAGTAGGTATGAGAGTTGTTTATTTATTGTTATTTGTGTGTGTCTGTCTGCGTGTGTCTTTGTGTGTGTGTGGTTTGGGGTAGAGAAAGAATTAATAGAGAAGAATTTGAGGGAGAAGTTATTAGTATTGTAAATTTGATGTTATCTATAAGAAAGGAGACAGTGTGGTATAGAATTTCATAGTTCAGATGATATGTTTTGATAGAATGAGTTATTGTAGTTGCTTAAGGGGTGGGTTTGTGGGAGACATATAGTGAGCTGGTAGTACACATATGTTTGAGTTAGAAAAGATAGTAGAGATAAATTGAGGAAAAAGAGAAAATTGCTTAGAAACATGTTCGGTGTGTTAAAGAAAGTCTTAGAACCTTAGACATTATTGTGAAGACAGGGTAGTATTGGTCATAGGATCATAGTAGGTGGTAAATACTGATGTGCTTTTTGAGTAATGCAAGGCTGACACTCAAACATGAATTTTTTTTTTTTTTCATAGAGGAGTTGTGGATGTAAAGCATATAGTACTAAGAATGGCATTCATTGATTAATTGTTTAATGGCATTCATTGATTAATTGTTTAATGGCATTCATTGATTAATTAATTGTTTAATGGCATTCATTGATTAATTATTTTAGTATATATGTGGGTAGAGTTTCTTGTGTTATTTGTACTCCTTGAAGGCTGTGGCCGAGACGTCAGAGTTTTAATAAATCGTATTTTTTGGTGGATCTTCTTTGTTGCTGCTTTCATATAGTACTAAGAAGTCTGAAAAATTATTTAGTGATTTCAATTCTCAAATAATCTAAGTGGTTTGCCAGGCAACTATCAATTTTATGAGGGACAGACCAAAATATGAGGTAAACATCTGGGCATTCTGCGACAAAATGGACAGTTGAGAGGTCTGAAACCATGAATAATCAAGCGTAAAGGCTGTTATCACCCTCACTAACACTCTTCAAGAGAAACCTTGACGGGTGAAGTTTACCCCAGGGATCACTGCAGTGGCTCTGCTGGACAGTGGGGCAGGGAACTAATGGCTCTGCTGGACAGAGGCACAGGGAACTAATCTAAGGGGGTGGCGAAAGCCGACACATTCAGGCTAGGTTTATAAATGCCCTTGGGCAAATAGCCTAGTACTTACCTATGAGCTTGTTGACTTTTCCTTGCTTTGTCAGTCATGTGTGGAATTTTGGTGGAGGAAGGGCTCAGTAATATGTAAGTGTTATGCTATTTTACTATTTTACTGAATTACTCAGGTGTTCTCTTTACTGATAATGAGTCTGTGTTACACAACAGCTGCCCAAGTTAATGTAATGAATTCCTAGTCAACAGGTTATGTGCAGCAATTATCACCTTTGTCTGAGCCTGCATAAATTTGGAGTACTGAAACAAAGGTCATTATCACATTAGCATTAAGCGCAGTTGCAATATAGCAGTGAGTCATTATCACTGTCTGGTAAAAGTCTCAGCTGCTGTAATTGTTATTCACATAAGCAGAAGCAATTATCACTTTGATGAATGCACAATGCAGATTTAGTTTTTTCTGTGCTTGTAGTCAAGCCACCCACTCATTCTTCATCAACTACTTGTCCTCCAAAACCGTTGATGTTTGTTTTCCTATGTATGTATGTATATGCATGTATATGTATGTGTGTGTGTGTGTGTGTGTGTGTGTGTGTGTGTGTGTGTGTGTGTGTGTGTGTGTGTGTGTGTGTGTGTGTGTGTGTGTGTGTGTGTATATATATATATATATATATATATATATATAGTGTGTGTGTCTGTGCATATATGTGTATATCGATATATATGTATGTACACAATGTATTTGCACATATATACATATACATATGAATATCAGTTTGACAGTGGCCTCTCTTGTGAGATAGGGTGATGCATCTGTAGTTCATTTAGAGGGGATTTACATGTGCCCTTTCTGTGCCCCCTTGTCAGCTACCAGCCAAGCCCTTATGCATCAAGGCCAGGAAGGTGCCTCCTCAGAGATTTGTGCCAACTGCTCTTGTGTATAATAGTTTTTTTTAGATACAAACCGAAGGATTCAGAAAAATTATCACCACCGGTGCTATTTGGCAATGTGGGATTCTACCTAGTAGAGCATCATGACCGCACACATCTTCATGAGCCCTACACACACACACACACACACACACACACACACACACACACACACACACACACACACATTTTAGGTTTAAATAGAGTGCGGAATTGTGTTTTTATCATTCTGATGACATGTTTTACTAAAATTAAAACTTTTTATGCTAGTTCAGTTTTAATCTTTTCTGTAGCACTGGTATATAACGAGTGGTTAACTGTTTTGTTTATCAAATGGCAGTCACTGTTTGCATTGAAAAATTTGAAAGCAGGGTTAGCATAGCAGCATAATTGCCTTTGGTGCAGAAGGCTGAGGCTTTTACTCCCACACCATGTAGATGAAGTGCTGATATTGCAGTGCCATTTTGACTGTGGATTATTTGGTGCATTTTAAGAAAGTATAGGTGGGGTTCTACACTCCTGTGTGTCCTCCTTTGTATAAGATTCCTAGTAACTTGTTGGATTGTCAGTCGTTCCCTATTGCAATATTATCAGCTTACCATTTTTAATGTAACATAGACAATTTATTCTTCAAAGGCAGCAGGCACTGAATTTGTATATGAAACATTGAAATGTAAAGTTTTCTTAGTTACAGAGCTCTTTAAGGTAGAAATATCTGGATGACTTTTACTTCTGAAAAGATTGTGCTTTTTAAGTAGTATTGCTGTATTATAATGATGGAAGTATGAGTGGCATTTTATGGTCAACATTTTTGAAATGGGTAGCTTTATCATTATCTCATACATTTTGTTTCATTGCTTTCTAGAAAAATGTTCATTGCTTTCTAGAAAAATGTTCATGACTACAGAATTAAAATACCATTCTAACAAATTGTGATGTATTATATAAGGAATATAATTTATCATGAGGGTGAATCAAATAATACATACATGTGTGCATGGCCCTAAAATGTGTGCAAGGAGCTTATGGTTTGAAAACAGCTCAAAGGTTAACTTAATCCTCCACTGTCAGATGCATTTTCTTTTAATGTGGGTTTTCATGCCATGTCAATGAGTGTGAGTTTCAAGGGCAGAGAAGTTTACTGCTCATGCTGAGTCTGTTTTCATTGTGAGACTATATTTAGCAAATGGCTGTCAGTGCTTGTGCTATTTTATTTCAATATCTGTAATAGTTATAGAAGTAAATAAGAAAATTGGTTCCCTATGTCTTTATTTAAAATATCTATGATTCTTTCCATGCGTTTACGTACAAGGACAGTCAAACTTATGGTCTATGGTTATCCATGTCAGTAGAAGGCCAAACCTTGTGCTAAGGATTAAGTACTGCAGTCCGCCATTCACTAATCATGAAGCAAATTAGTTGGCTAATGTTGAACATTGATTTTAGAGTGCCTGATACCTCATGTTTCATGCTATCCAAAAGGTATCCCAGGATATTCTCAGGGTCTATTGAGGTAGTATTCTTTGGCTTGGAGAGTGCATTGAAGACTTGCTTGCTAGTGATAGCCAGAAGATTTATGGTCAAGGGTGTCTTCTTGAGATTCACAGAATGTAAGCAAGGTAGTAAGGATGTAAATTTCAACTGCTTTACTTTTTGCTTGATTGACTCCCATGGGTACACATCTTCATTAATTGTCATAGGAAGTATGACTTAGCCCAGCTAAAATGTATTTGCTGTTGGGAATGTAAGGTTTACCATTCCAAAAGGCTTAGTGTGACTGTAGTCCATAGGAGTGATCATGCATTGCCAGGTGACCCATGCTGGTGAAAGGGAGGTAGTTGTGGCTCATAGCTTGGGTGTTACGTGGGGAGAGCACAATATGTTGTACCTACAGACCACAACACTGCGGAGCATGTGATGCCTAGACCCTGACAGTCATTTAATCAGCAGCATTACTGGAGGTGTAATGAGCCACTACAAGGGTTATGGGCTGCAAGGGGAAGAAGAGTAATCTTGGGCGGGGGGGGGGGGTCAAACTGATCTGTCGTAGTGTAAATGGAAAGGTATTTTGTTTTTTGACTTACGGAAGATATACTTTTGGAATGAAAATGTTCAGGCATCGTGTAATTACTACCGTGGCATATACTTCTGTTCCGAGATCAGCAATATAAAGGGGCGCATGGTTTGGTCAGCAGTGTTAATGTGGATGTGGCTTGTTAAGGGGGAAGCAGCAGTCTGGGAGTTGAGTACAAATTTGAAAATTCTGGCTACACCCCTACTGTAGAGCATATCTCCATCTGTGCAGGGTCTCCTCAAACACCTGTTCCCTAATCTCACTACAGATCACAATGTCATCTACAAACATCATAGTCTGCAGGGACTATTTATTTGCTTTATTTGGGAAAACTGCGAAGACTGTGCATAAAGTATGTATTTCTGTCCAGAGAGTACTTACTGCAGTATTAAGTTTTCCTTGCATAAATATGTACAAAAGCAAACATCAACTAGTTTTATGTATTTATTTTCTGTTGTTGTCCAGGTTAGCATGAGAAACTTGTTAATCATTGGTGATGTTGAAACACATCAAACATTTTTTAATCCCATATCTGACAGTTTTTTTTTCTTTTGTTCAGTAACATCATTGATAGAGCTGCAATATACGTACTACAAAGGTAGCACTAGCCCATCATCGGATGCTTTAAGTTGTCTATTATTGAATAAGTAGGGTATGTGATGGCACACAGTGAGGACATTAGAAAATTTTTCAAACAGATTAGTAAGAAAGCAAGGTACGAGCAACATGAAGTAACAGAACTAGCTGGGTCTGTTGATGAATGTATAGAGAAAGGTGCTGTCTCTGCAGTGTTTGGGGAACAGCGAGAGACCCCACAAAGTGTATGTGCAGAAACTGATATTGGTTGTTACATTCGATCAGACAGAATTGATGACTTCATGAAATTCAGGTTACTGACACAACCATACATCCCTCCAGTGAATTACAATTTCAAAGCTGATGCATCAGACAAAAAGCGAGCATTCCGATATAGTTGGCTGTCTCAGTATTCACCGTGGCTTGCATATTCTCCTCTCTTGAAAGGCCCACTCTGCTTAATTTGTGTATTATTTCCTCAGTCAGTTCACCGTGGGTTGCAAGGCAGCTTCATCACTAGTGTGTGCACAAAATATAATGCCTTCAATGAGTCTGCAAGAAATCACATGCAGTCATCATGGCACAAAGGTTCTACTGAAGATGCTGCCAATTTTTCTTGTACGCGACAGAAGCCAGAAACAGCTGTTATTCCACAGCTAGATGCAGCAGTAGCAAAACAAATTGCAGAGAACCGAAAGAAATTGGAACCAATTTTATCTACCATTATTTACTGTGCAACCCATGACATTCCTCTTCGTGGAAAAGAAGGCTCTGGTGGAAATTTCTGTGACTTATTAGATTTTCGTATTGAAGCTGGGGACACAATATTAAAGCAGCACAGTGAAACAGCTGCAGGAAATGCTCGGTACACATCCCATAGGGTGCAAAATGAGTTGTTGGCAGAATGCGAACACGTGCCGAAATGAGATTGTGCAGCGTGGGACAATTGGATTTAGTGTATTGGCAGATGAAACTGCAGATATCTCGGCATTGAGCAGTTGTCATTGGGCATTCGGTTTGTTGATGGTGATTGTATTAGAGAAGAGTTTCTGGGTTTTGTTCCCATTGTTGCGAGAGATGCACAGTCTGTATCAAATGTCATTGTCAGTGAATGCATAAAGTACGGTCTAGACTTGGAAAAATTACTCGGACAAGGCTATGATGGCTGCTCCATAATGGCAAGCATCCAGAATGGTGTTCAGGCAAAGATTCGTGAAAAGTATCCAAAAGCAGCCTTTATCCACTGCGCGTCTCACAGACTAAACCTTGTAGTCAATGATCTGAATGATGTTCCTGAAATAAGTAGTGCTGTTGGTGTTATCAAGAAGATTATTAATTTTTTTGTGACAGTCCAAAACGACGAGCATTGGTACCAAATATACCTCTTCTGTGTGAGACACGATGGACTGAGAAATATAAATCCATTCGTGTGTTTAGTCAAAACTTTGAGAAAATATTTGACTGCCTCGCTGATCTTCAGAAGATCACTGCTGGTGAAACCAGACAAAATGCACATATATTACTCAGTGCTTGCTCTTCATGCACGTTTCTTATTTCTCTCTTCATTATTGCAAATTACTCATCAGTTCTTGAGCCCGTTGCCCAGATGTTGCAGTCTGTTCAACTTGATATAATAAAGGCTCAACAGCACATCAACAGACTCATTGAAATATTCAAGGAGCACCGTAACCATGCTGAAGAGCACTTTAGGAATGACATTCTCAGTAAGGCAAGATCAATAGCAGATAAACTTGGTATCGAGTTAGTGTTGCCAAGGATTTGCAGTCGACAAACACACCGAGCAAATACAGTAGCCGGGGATTTTGAGAGTTATTACAGAACAAGTATTTATATTCCCTATCTTGACTCATTAGTTTCTTCACTGACGTCTCGCTTTTCCAGCAGTAACACTGCTCAGTTCAACTTATTTTATCTGCATCCTAAATTGATGCAAAACCTAGAACGTGAAGAATTCCGAAAACGAATTGCAGTCAGTAACGAACTATATCATATCAACAATTTGGAATTAGAGATGATGAACTGGTTCGACTATTGGCATACGAAGGTTCCAGATATAGCCAAAACAGTGGACTTTGCTGACTTGTTGCAACACTGTGATTTCTTTCCTGCTGTTAAGGAAGCAGTTCTGATTGTGTTGACCTTACCAGCCACTACCTGCACCATTGAACGATCGTTCAGCACTCTGAGACGGGTCAAGACCTGGCTAAGGTGTACAATGACTGATGATAGACTTTCAGCACTGTGCATGATTAGTGCTCATCGTGAACGTGTCATTCGTGAAAAGAAACAGTTCATCAGTAAAGTTATTGACGCTTTTGGCACCCACAGCAGACGCTTACAATTTATATTTGCGCCACAGGAGTCATAGGCCTAAACTGACCATGTAGTTCATTCACTGTTTTTTTTTTTACTTTTTAATTGCAGTTACCTACAAAATGTATGATTTCTAAACAAATGAGTTTGATACTACAGTTCCATTGGTCTTATTTCATACTAGAAATCCACAGACGATGAGGTGATTTCAAGCAGCACAAGCAAAGGATACTGTCTGCAGTACCCACGGTTAATGAAAATTCAGAAAATTAAACATGGAATCACACATGTACAGAGCAGCAGCAGCATAAAGACAGTAAATAAAAAAGAGTTAGTGAAATCTTTATAAGGCTGTTAGCGCAGGGAGATTTTTAGTGAAAATTGACAAATCCTTGTTCTGATGCACTATCTTAGAGCCGGATCCACACAATACAGGTAGAAGCAGATGAAACCATGATATCCACTTAAGCAGCAAAAGTTAAGTGGAGTGATAAGAGGAAGGAGTTTAGTATGGCCAAGAGGGGTGACTCCCTGGACTTCTGAAGTATTACACACTGCAATAAAAGGATTTGTAATTATTAAAAGTTTATGATGGTTCACCAAGAAGTTTACCTGGGCCCTTTTTGTTGTCACAAAGGTCAAAGGCATATACAAAAATATGTTCGAAAATTAAAAGTATAGCACAATAACAAGTTCACATAGGTACTTGCTAGTCTGTTGAGCCGTAAGGATCATTCGAAATCTATAACAGCATACCCCTTGTATATTTCACATTTTATTAACCCTGAGGCAAGCTGAATGTTAACATGATGTTTCTGTGTAAGAGGGACAAGGCTACTAAAATCAGGAATGAAATTAGGCTTATCCATCCAGATTATGGTTAAGTACAGTAAGAGGTCTACTTGCTTTATGTGGAGAGGAAGATCATTCCAAAGAAGTGGGAGTCTAGTTGATAAACATCTGTCCTTCCCACATTTATGTTGCAGTACAGATTGACACCTGTTGAGCGACTGTTTATACCCTCATTGCAATTATGAATGTGCTGGAGTTTTGACAGGACTATGAGGTTATGCACGTGTAGCACAAATCTGTCCCCAGTAGCCTTTGAGACCAAGAAGAGTGGCAAGGCTTGGAGGTGGTCCACATAGTTTTTGGATTTATGCACTTGATGGATGTTGACATTTAAAATATGCCTTTAGGTGGTAAAATTATATCCAGAATGTGGAACAAATGCACAAAGCAAGGAGGATGGCCTCCCTGTTGTAGAAGTAGCAGACCACAAAAATCACAAAAACAGATAGGCCAAAGAAGAGCCATAAAGACGATACAGTGAACTATTGAGGATAAGAAGGAAATGATGTATTGTTACTATTATGTAAACAGCCCAGAATTTCCAGACACAAGGTATATAAAAAGATTGAGAGACATTACAGGAATGAAACTGTCAGAAGCTTCAAATAAAAATGTGCCTTAATTACAACAGATGCATGAAAAACTGTATGTATAGACCAAGAAACTTTGATCCCTTTGAAAAAAGGAGCATCCGAGGAGGTATGAATATATAAATAACAAAACCTAGAACTTTTTGTAAAGTGTAAAAAAAGAAATATAGACATGGGGAAAAAGATTTGATATGGTGCAATATTCATGCAAAGGGGAAAGCCAAATTAATCAGTATAAAGAAGGCAGCCCCAAAGATACTCAACGAGAAATACAGGCGAAGGCATCCAGATATGCAACATTTCACAAGTCACAGAGGGAATGTAGAAAATAAGATTAATAAAGTAGAATTAAAAAAGCAAAACAGAAGTATAAGTTATGGAGTGCCTGGAAAGTGAAGGATTTGGTGTAGGTGTAACACACAACACAGGTTACCTCACAGCATGATGTAATGAGTTCCCAAAGTAAGGAGAAACAGGAAGATCAGGAGACATCTGAACAACAAATATGGACATGGGAAAGAAAAGAGATTTAATATAGTGTGATTTCTATGCAAAAGAGAAAGCAAAACTAATCAATACAAAAAGAACAGCAGCAATGATATTTGAAGACACATACAGACAAAGGAATCTGGAGATCGAAAACTTGACAACAGAGAAAATACAAAGACAAATCGAAAAAGTAGAAAAGGAGACAGTAGCGGAAAAGTTATACTAGTAGAAACTGAGGTTATGGAGTACCTGCAAAGTGAATGATTCAGTGTAGAAAATCTAATTCAGAAAGCATCACAAATCACAACATGATAAATCGATGGATATCCAATTATGTGGAAACCAATGGAACGGGAAGCAATTGGTCACACATGCCAATGCCATATGAATATATTAGTAATTTTCACAGGAAACCCGTCTAAGTGTTCACTTGAAGCTGGGCAGCAACAGAAGGAACAGGAAACTGTAACTGTGGAAAGTGTGCAGTCAATGTTGAGGAGTGATACTGATAGGCCAATGAGTTCCCTTATGTCAGAGCAATGGGTGACATGGGATGAAACAGTGTGCCACAGGAAGATGCTACAGAACTTTGTATAGAATGCTCACTGCAAATGGAAAACAAAAAATGTGTCCTCAGTTTAGAAGAAAATGAGCTAAGAGTTGCTTGATTTGGCAGAGAGAGACATTATTAAGATAAATTATGAAAACAGACTTCAGAAGGTCAGTAAAACCCAGAAAGTTTGTTTGATAAAACAAGTGAAACAAGTAATTAGGACTGTCCATAGAGATTCATGCGATATAACAGACGTAAATAGGCTATATTACTATGAAGCTAATTTGATAACTGATAACGCTTTTGAGCCATAAGAACACAGGGTAGTGAGAGAAAAGAAGGTGAGAAAGTTAATGCCATCATGGAAACAAATATCTATAAAGCAATTGAGACAGGTGTTGTCACTGTGTCACAGAAGAGGGAACAGATTTACAAAAATACTTACAAAGATAGATGTGATAAAGGTAGTACGCAGTATTAGAACAGCTTAGGATGTATCATGTACTATCGCAAATAAAGTAAAAATCTCAGCACAGGAAGAATAAATTAGAAGATACACAAATAAATATAAGGGAAAAGTACAAAATAAGCAATTTATTGATAACCCAACAATTTTTTAGAGAATTTGGAAATGAGGTAAAAGGAACTGACAAAAAGATACATTTTGGAGAAGTACTTACGAAGATCATGCGCAACATAACAAAGATGCTAAATGGATAGAAGTAAAATAATAACAAGTTTAAAGGGACAAGATATAAAATGGGATGACTTAACAGCCAGAGATTAACACAAAGTCAAATCCTATAATTGGAAAACCCCAGGCTCAGATGCAGTACATAACATCTTCCTAAAAGTATTAACATCGTTGCACGAAGATTTATCCACAAGTAATAACTATGTATATACGCACCCCAAACAGGCACCAACTGAACTAAGAGGAGGAAAAACAATGCTCCTACTTAACAGTGAACTTGCATGCTACCCTAAACCAGTAACTTGCCTCGTTTCTGACGATGTATAAACTCTGCACTGGAACTGATGCTAACAGAGTTTATAGTCATTTAGAAGAAAACTCAATTATGGCAGTAGAACAAATGGGCAATACAGAAGGTCATATGGAACAAAGGATCATTTGTTAAAGTCATACTAGTTTACTGTAAAAGAGGCGAGAATCTAAGTAGGGCATGGACTAACTTTAAAAAAAGAATCTGATTGTATCCCACACATTCAAGGACAAGAGTGCTTAAAAATGTAACATACACTTTACACTGATCGACTACATTAGAGTGATGTTGATGAGGAAACAGTGGCAGACCTCTTTGCAATTAAGCTATGATAAAGGACAAATTATTATTCCAGGGATAAAAATTAAATGGGGGGAATTCTGGGGTGACTGTCAGTGACACCACTGCTATTCTTTCTTGCCCTATAATCTGGCTCCTAGAAACAAACAGTGTAAAGACCTCTCATCTTCTCTTTGTCGATTGATGCAAAACTGTAGAGCTAATCATAGGAAGACCTGAAAGCACAACAACAAGTTGTCAAAACATTTTCAGATGATAACAGAATGACATGACCATTTGGTCTTGATACATGTGCAAAAGCAACCTTCAAAGCAGGACAATTGCAGCATCAAGAAAACAATTTGGGACAAGAATGTGATATGAAAAAACTTGAGCAAGAGGGAGTATATAACTATTTGACAATAGATTAAGGATCAATAAAGCATGAACAAATGCAAATAAAACCTGGTAAGGAGTATTTTGGAAAACTTAAATTAATCCTGAAAACAGCATTGACTTCTAAGAACAAAATTCACGCTGAAACTCAATTTGTTCTTCCTCTCCCAAATTACAGTTGTGAGATGATTGGCCCCAAAACGTGTTGGATAGATTAAACAGGAAAACAAAAAGGATGCTTCATGCTCTCCAAATGATTTATAAAAAAAAATAGTGCATACCAACATTATATATCCCCCCTTCTGAAGGAGAGACGGGCCTCCTTGAAACTGATTACATGTACAGATCTGCAATCCTGGGATGCACACATCTGACCTCACAAGACACAACATACTGAAAGTTTTGAAACATGATTAGAATAACTATTGGTTTTGTTCACATTTTTGTGAAAGATGCACAGACTATGCATTCATTGACAATGACATTTGATGCAAAGTACGGCCTAGACTTGGACAAGTTACTCGGACAAGGCTATGATGGCTGTTTCATAATGGCAAGCATCCAGTGTTCAAGCAAAGATTCGTGAAAAGTATCCAAAAGCAGCCTTTACAAGGTTTAGTCTGAGAAGCACAGCACAGTGGATAGTCAGTGTGATCTGAATGATGGTCCTGAAATATAGAGTGCTGTTGACGTTATCAAGATTAATTTTTTTTTTCTGTGACAGTCCAAAATGATGAGCATTGGTACCAAATATACCTCTTCTGTGGAGACATGATGGACTGAGAAATATAAATCCATTCATGTGTTTAGTCAGAAGTTTGATAAAATATTTGACTGCCTGGATGATCTTCAAAAGATCGCTGTCAGTGAAACCAGACAAAATGCACTTGCAGTATTTTACTCAATGCTTGCTCTTCATGCATATTTCTTATTTCTTATTCCATTATTGCAAATTACTCAACAGTTCTGAGCCCATTGCCCAGATGTTGCAATCTGTTCAACTTGGTAAAGGTTGAACAACATATCAACAGTCTCATTGAAATAGACCACATTAGGAATGACAATCTCAGTAAGGCAAGAATCAAGATCACTAGCAGATAAAGCCATGAGTAAACCGTTTATATGCACACCCGGAACAGACACCAACCTAACTAATAAGAAAAAATGCTCCTACTTAAGCCTGAACCTGCAAACGTCCCTGAAAATTATAGGCCAATAACTTGCCTCCTGACACTGTATAAACTGTACACTGGAATTTATGCTGACTGAGTTTATAGTCATTTAGAAGAAAGCTCAGTTATGGCAATGGAACAAAAGGCAGTTAAAGTCAAATGGAATAAAAAATCATTTATTGTTAAAGTTATAGTGGAGAATTGTAAAACAGGCAAGAATAAGTACAACATGGATTGACTACAAAAACATTTGATAGTATCACACATTAATGTATAAAAGAGCACTTTAAAATGTATAACATACACTTTACACTGATCGATTACATGACAGTGACCATGAAACAGTGGCAGAGCACTTTGCAATTAAGCCATGATGAAGGACAAATTATTATTTCAGGGAAAAACTTCAATGGGGAATACTCCAGGGTGACTCTGTTACTGCTGCTACTCTGTTTTGCCCTATAATTTGGATCCTAGAAAGCAGCGTGTAAAGACCTCTCATCTTCTCTTTGTCAATGATTTAAAACTGTACAGCTCAGAGGAGGAACTGAAAGCACAACTGCAAGTCAGACGATATAAGAGAGTGTCATTTAGTCTTGATAAATGTGCAAAACAAACCTTTAAAGCAGGAAAACTGCAGCACCAAGAAAACACCAGTTTGGTACAAGAATGTGATATAAAACAACTTCAGCAAGAGTACAAATATTTGGGAATGGGAACTGATAAAACAATCAACAATAAAACATGAGCAAATGAAAATCAAAATTACTAAGGAATACTTTAGATGACTTAAATGAATCCTGAAAACAGCATTTACATCTAGGAACACAATCCAAGCTATAAACCAATTTGTTCTTCCTGTCCTAAATTAATTTTGTGTGTTTGACTGACCTCAGTGTTGCATAGATTATATAGGAAAACAAGGATGCTTCTTACTCACCAAATGATTTATAAAAAATCAGTACATACCAAGATTATATGTTTTCCACATTCTGAAGAAGGGATATTCCTCCTTTGAAATTGATTACATGTACAGATCTGCAGTCATGGGACTCCACACATCTGCTGACCTCACAAATGTAGTGAACGTTTTGAAAAATGAGAATAAATCTAAGATACATGACTTCTCTGCTTTTCATTGCTTAGGCTTGCAGAAGCATATCGGCATCAAGCAGAAATGGAAATCAAACTAGAAGTAGATAAAAATCGGGCAGCAACTGAATGTACCAAGAAACAAAAGAATACAAGGTCGGTGATGGACCAATTGAGAAGATGAAAAAATGTGGAAAATGCATAAATATAGTTGCAAGTATAGAACACTTCTGGAAAAACCTCATGCTAATCAGGAACAAAAGCAGGAATGGTCAAGGCGAGGTGAATTCGAACTAAGAGAGGAAAGGTCAATATTGGCGGCACAAGATAGTGGACTATCATGTACACATTGGTTTACAATGTCCATTGCACATGTGGGAGAAACAAACAATATATAGGTTTTGTAAAACAGAACTGGAAACGGTTGAAGTTGAACACCTTGTTAATGGCTGCAACATACGGTAGAAGGACACTGTATACTGACAAGCATAATAATGTGGCAAGACTGTTGTACTGGGCATTGTGCAAACATTATGGTACTGAAGTGGCTTAAAAACACTGGAAACATAAGCTGCAATTTAAGCATCATAGAAAATGCTAACGCCTACATCACATGGGATCATCCTCAATTACCAACAGCTCAAAAGACAGATGCTAGAAAAACAGATATTAGTGGTCCAAGAGAAGAAGACAAAAGTAGCATTGATCATTGAACTCTACACACCCACTGACTGCAGTGTGTTATGTACAGAGAGACACAAAGTCAAACTCCTACTATATCAGGATTTGCAGGCAGAAATGAGAGCAGTGTGGAAGAAAGATACCCAGGCAGTTCCAGTAGTAGTAGGAGCAATGGGTCTTATTAAAAAAGAATATACATTCATATTTAGACATGTTACCAATGAATGTAACTCCATACCAATTGCAGGAGGACTGAGGAGTCATTACTGGGCAGTGCACATTCATTGCAGGTACTCTGAAGAGCACTTTGGCAGACATCAAAGATTGATGACACCGTACTGATTTTGTGAACTTTTAATCATACTTTGATTTAGGAATGCAGTACATTCCTGTCACGATGATAGAAACCCAAAAGATTTGCTCTATCCACTTTCTAAGGAGGTACTACAAGGTAGGTAGGGAGATTTATGTGTGTCATACCTGTCAAATGTACAGATTTTCAGTGTCCAGATTTCTGCTTTATATTTCTAGTCTGTGTGTGTGTGTCTGAAATGACCTACTTAGAGTTAGCAGGTGGAATTTATTTTCAAGGAATTGAGAGCTTCAAGGGAAGATAAGTTTACTGCTGCTCATCATGCTAGGTTTGTACAAATGTCCAACTCTTTTGTTTAGCAAATGGTATCATTGTAGTATAGAATTTTAAAGCAGTGTTAGTAGCACAGCAGGTAGCATACTTGCATCTTGCTACAGAGGGCTGTAGCTTCTACTCCCACAGCATGTAAATGTGTATTTTAAGGGGATGGGGTGCTGCAGTCCTGTCCTGAGTATGTCCCTTTGGTGCCTAGTAACTATGAACCTAGTTTTCAGCTTGTTACATATTCCCTGTTGCAATATACCAGCATACCATTTCTTTTAATGTAACATAGGCAATTTATTCTTCTAGGGCAATGGGCACTACATTTGTAGATGAAACACTGAAATGTATGTTTTATAGCAACAATCTCTTCATTAGTTTCAGATCTTTGTAATGTGGAATTCAGATGACTTCTGCAGACTGCAGAGATTGTGCATATGGAGTAATATTGGTGGATTATAATGATAGAAGTTTGAGTGGCCTTTTATGTTTGAAATGTTCTGAACTAGGCAGTTTGTCATTACTGGTTCATATGTTTTGAATTGTTTCACTGCTTACTGGAAAATGTTCAAAACTGTAAATTTAAAATACACTCTAACAGGTGGTGCAGGTGCTGTACAAGGGATATAATTCAATTATAGTTTCATAGGTAGGTACTAGGCTATTGGGCCTATATAAGCCTAACAAAAGGTACCTGGCTTTCGCCACCCAAGAAAATTATTTTCCAGTGCCACTGTCAAGCATAGCCACAGAAGTGATCCCCGGGGTGAATTTCCTATCTCCCATCAGGAACATGAATCACCATACTTTTGCATGGGCCTAAAAATGTGTGCATTTGATATGCTTTGAAAATGGCCCAAAGGTAAACTTAACCTGCCACTGCCCAGATGCATTCTCTTTGAATGTGGGTTTCAATGCTGTTTCCATCAATGTGAGTATCAAAAGCAGAGAAGTTTTAATGCTAAGTCTGTTTTCATTGCAAGACTGTTGCTTTGTTTAGTAAATGTGAAATGCGTGCTGCAGTGTTTCTGCTATAAAATTTGAAATAAAAGTTGTGAATTAAATCCAAATATCTGTAATCATTGTAGAAGTAAAGCATAAGACAGTATGCATACTGATAGATTTGAACAGTGTCTGTGGCAAATGGTGAGAAATAACCAAGTAATGGGACACTGCTGGAATGGCTATGTGTGTGTGTATGTGAGGGACTGTGTGGGGGCGGGGCTGTGTGGGGTAGGGGGGGGCAGTGGGGGGTGGGGGAGGCTATGTGGGCGTGGCTGCATGGGTGGGGCTCTGGGTTTTGCACCCCACTGGAAAAAATCCTACGGGCTCCCTTGCCCACAAAGTCAGAGTTGCTGGAGCCATGTCAGACTCAAAACCGGTCTCAAGTGGCATCCCACAAGGTTCTGTTCTGGGACCTCTCTTGTTTGGTATTTACTTTTCTGAGGTACAGGCCAAAGTGGGAGGACTATGGCTCACCAAGTTTGCAGATGACTGCAAACTGGGCGCCATAATTGACTCTCCAGCTGACACAAACATCCTTGAAAATGGTCTCGCAGAGACGGATAACTGGTGCCAGAGCCATGGTCTAAAGCTAAATGCAAAAAAGTGTATAGTCATACCCTTTGGCAAAAACAATGTGCCCACAAATTACCACATAGGTGGTAACCCATTAAGTACCGAGAAAGTAATTAGGGATCTGGGGACCCAAGTTGATAGCAATCTCTCCTTTGACAACCACATTGCCAAAGTGGTTAGAAAAACCTTCTACATAGCCCACCTCATCATGAAAGGATTCACATCTAGATCAAGAGATGTAATCGTGCCCCTTTATTCATCCCTTATCTGGCCCATCAGAGAATACAATGCCCCCTTTGGGATGTACCTTACCCGACATCTGCAGCAATTAGAAAGACCCCAAAAGTACCTCACCAGGAGGATCAAGGGACTCAAACAGATGCCATATGCTGCTCGGTTAAAAAAACTCCAGCTGTACTCAGTTGCATACCGCCTACTTCGAGGTGATCTATGCCTGACATATAAAGCTATGTCCAACCCAGAATTAATGGAATGCTCCACCTCAATAAATCTAAATCCCTTAGAGCCACACACTCGAGGGACTTGAACCTCAGCACAGAAATAAATAGAATATGCTGGAGGGACAGATTCATAACCCAGAGGCTCCCTTCACTCTGGAATAGAATTCCAATTCATGTTAGGCAGAGCACCTCACTGACTCTCTTCAAGAAGAATCTTGATGAGTGGATGGGGGATCGTAGATTTGTCCCGGGGATTACTTCCGTGTCACTATTAGACAGAGGCACAGTAAAATAAATTTTAAAAAGGGCACAGTATACTCAAATCAAGGGGTGGTGTAAGCCAAACACAATCGGGCTAGGCTTATAAATGCCCCAGGGCAGATAGCCTAGTATGAACCTATGAACCTATATTACTTGCAGCAAGGAGACAAAGCATGTAGGCACAAGGTTTGTCTGAATTACTGGTGATTAGTATGTTATTCTTATACAGTTCACTTCCTGTCACACAGGAAATGTTACTATTCTATTGCTGATGTAGTTAGACACAGCTTTCTGTATGTTCTACACAAAATGTTACAAGACTTATTGCTGACTAGGTTAGATTATTTGCTAGCTTGCAAAACATTTTGAGAAAAACAACCTGGCCTTGGGCTTATTTTAGCCCATTTTAACTTTTCAATTCTTCAATTGTACTGTTCTAATACATGTGTTACATTTTGTCTGGATCCAAGGTACATTTCTAGCTTTAGTACAAGTAATGTTGACTATGGTTTATACTTTCAAGCATCTATTGTTTTCTTTATCAAAGCTTCTATCAGCTGCATATTTTCTCATGGCATAAGCAGAAATGAATATCTCTTTGTTAGGTTTTATGACATTAGCAGAAATGAAATGTCTTTTGTTGTTTTCATGACATTAGCAGAAATGAAATGCCTCTTGTTAAGTTTCTAATAGCTGTGCAGATTCATGCAATGTGAACAGAATAAATGTATTAACCCTTTTAAACCTCGAATGCACTAAGCATGCATATTAGTATTATATATTTTTCTAACATTTCCCCCCTTTTAATACTTTTATTCTACATTCAAGATAAGCATAAACAGTTTTTTCTTCCCCTAACCTCTTCCTACTCAGGGTTTGCAGTTAAGAGAGTCATTCAGTTTAAACTTATGAAAGCATTTTCAGTTTTTTAGCAATTCTTCAAGTTCAGCACCTTGGTATAAGGTTTCTGAAACTGAAATGTCTATAAAGTTTTTAATCAGTCTTTTTATGCAGGGGATGCAGCAGCACATACATACCACCAGTAGGATTATTCCTACACAGATAGCAATCAGAATGTTCATTAGGATACTGCCCCACCCCCCAAACAATTTCTGGAAAAAGTCCATCAATGGATTTGGTCCTGGTTTGGTCATGGTTGACACCTGCTGAATTACCTCAAGATGGATGTCTATCTCGTGTTTGTGGTCAGGAATATACAAACAGCACTCCTCCTGTATTAAAGCACACGTACCTCCTCTCTCCACTAGGGTGAAGTCAAGAGCCATGCGATTTTGAAGCACCACTGTTCCATGGCAGTCAGTTCATCAGTCACCAATTCTAGGGCAGAAAAGGTTACATTGCTCATTATTTCGAGAAGCTTAGA
This sequence comes from Protopterus annectens, assembly GCF_019279795.1. NCBI lineage: Eukaryota > Metazoa > Chordata > Ceratodontiformes > Protopteridae > Protopterus > Protopterus annectens. The sequence goes on along the minus strand of NC_056725.1, from coordinate 1,343,410,795 downwards.
CAGTTTTCTCAGTTCCCAGATTGATTTTGTTGCTCCATATGCTGGCATTACACCTGCCCATGATATAACAGTATCACTCAAGTCCATGTGTGCCAGTCCATTGCCCACATCATGATGGTTTTTCCATCGTGCATTGATTTGTCCCACTGGATTGATATGTTTTTTGATTTATCAAACATTCCGAATTTTCCCTTGAGGTAAAACTGCTGTGTGTCGTATGGCCGGAACCAGGTAACCCAAAAAACAACTACCGGACCAATTCTCGGGTAACCATTTGTATGCTTTTCTACCGCATGCAAAGTAACAATCTTCGACTTTAGTAGCAACTTTACTATGCCCTGGCTCTGCATGAAACATTTTTTGTCGATTATAGACAGTTGCTTATAGAGATCAGCATTATGTTTTACTTCTTCAGTTGTCCTATGCATCAGTTCAAAAAATGTATCATAGCTTGTGTTGCAATAGGATCTGGTGTTATCAGGTTTAGTGTAGCATCTATAGGGAACAATCACATTGCAATTGCTCCAACCCACCTGAACTGTATCATTCTTGTAAAAACACACAGTTCCCTTCTGTCGAACAGACAAGTGCAATGCTACTTTATCTTGTGATGTGACATCTAATGTATCATGAATTAGGTTTTCCCAGGTCTTGTTGGCTCCTAGGGGAACTGAAGTTAACAGTAACTCCCCATATGCTGTTGGTAAGGCTGTGCAAATCCAGCAATTCGAAACATTGAAAGTTTCAGCATACACATATTTGATTGCCTGGTAAGTGTTAAAGTTCGGGTGCCACTCTGCACACTTGTTCAGTTCAATTTGTGTGGCTGAGAAAAGGAATGGCCACAACAAAAAGATTATTGTCACTAGTACAGTCAATAGGATGGTTATGCAATACTTTTGTGGAAACGGTTGTTCTGCATTTCTGTTTTCTCCGACTCTTCCGAGTAGGTTTTGGATCTTACTGGATTCTGTCATCTTTCTTTGGATACGTGCTCTTACTCTCTGCCCTAATAGGACCCTCAGCACCGATGGTTTCTTCACTGTGGTTGAAATGGATCAGTCCTATTGATCTGACCCCCCCTTTGTAGCCAGACTTTGTGCTGAGAGCCCCGATGGAGAGGTAAGATTTTTGTCCAACTCAAAGTTCTTAACCAGCTTGCAGTGCGTCAGGTGTATCCATGTAGCTCGTTCTGCTATCTTAACTGCAGTGGATGTCAAAAGAAGCACCTGGTAGGGACCTTCCCACCTTGGTGATGACCAATTCTTCCTCTTGATGTTTTTTGATCCACACCCAATCTCCGGGCATCACTGCCACTTCTGATGTCTCAGTTTGTTTTCTATCTGAAACAGAATTTGACTGCAACAGATGTTTAGAACTCAACAACTTTTTCATATATTCAGCTAGTGTGAAATCAGCTTCCTGGTCTGATGACATGAGAAGTTTCCACTGGGGTGTATAATAAGCCCTTCCAAATAATTTTTCAAAAGGAGTCAATCCTTTTGCTGTAGGGACAGTTCTCATGCTCAACAGTGCCAGGGGCAAACAGTATAACCATTTTTTTCCTGTCTCAGCTATTAATTTTCTCAGTTTGTTTTATAGTATACCATTATGCCTTTCAACTAGCCCTGCAGATTGTGGATGGTATGCACAATGTTTCTTGAAAGAAATACCAAAATGCTTACTCAACTGCTGTATGGTTTGATTTACAAAGTGTGTACCATTGTCACTGTAGATCCTTTCTGGAATACCAAACCTAGGAATGATTTCCTTGACAAGTACCTTTGCCACTGTAGCTGCATCTGGATTTTTGGTTGGAAAGGCTTCCACCCATCTGGAAAACATATCTACAATGACAAGACAATACTTCTTATTTTCACATTTGTTCAATTCTATGAAATCCATACAGATAGTGTGAAACGGATATGGTGGTGTAGGGAAACTCCCTTGCTTGGGCTTTATCGCCCCCAGTGCATGATGTTTGTTACAAATCTGACACATCAAACAACATTTAGATTTAGAGTAGTTTGTAAATTCATATGTTGTGAACACCTGGTTCACCAGCTGTATCATCCCCCCTGTTGAGACATGGCACTGCCCATGGCTCAACAAAGCTGCATATCGAAACAAGTTAGAGGGTAGTATCAGTTTTCCTTCAATAGAGATGTAGAGCCCCTTTTCGAGGATTGCTCCTCATTTTATCCATCGTTGTTTTTCAGCTTGTGTAGTGAGTGTCTGCATTGTTTTTAACATATCTAAATCTAAAATCTCAGAGGGTTGTAATTCCTCATTTAAAATAAATACTTCTGTGGCTGCTTGTTTTGCAGCTGTATCAGCTCTCACATTACCTTTTGAAATCCTATCTTGTTGCTTGGTATGAGCTGTGCATTTACAAATGGCTACTTTCTGAGGTAACTGAATAGATTCTAAAAGATCTAAAATAAACTGTGCATGATTTATTGGTTTGCCAGTAGATGTTATCATTCCCCGTTTTTTCCACTGTTGCGCAAAAACATGTACAGTAGAAAAAGCCTACTGGCTATCAGTAAAAATGTTTACACATTTACCCTTTGCTAAGGTACATGCCCGTGTCAGGGCAATCAGTTCTGCTGCCTGTGCAGATAAGTTGTGTGGTAAAGGTTTTGCTTCTATAATCCCAGTATCAGAAACTACTGCATATCCTACTAGGTTCTGTCCTGCAGGACCCCTTTTGCACGAACCATCCACATAGTATGTCACCTCGGCATCATCCAAGGGGACATCCATGAGGTCTTTTCTAGGTAGTGTCTTTTGCTCAATTACCTGCAGGCAGCAGTGTGGTGTGCCATCTGCAGGGGGTCGGGAGCAGACTAGAAGGGTTTAAAGTCATGCATCGTTCAATTGTCATATGAAGTTGGCTCAACAATATAGTCATACAGGAAAGATGCCTAGCAGGGGAAAGATATGCCACCTTTTCTTGTAGTAAAATAATCGTGACTGCATGAGGTACTCTCAAAGTGAGAGGGTGGAACAAAACTTCTGAGGCTGAAGCCTGTACTGCCATTGCAGCTGCAACTACTGCTTGTACACATTGGGGGTAAGGATCGTGCCACTGGGTCTAGTTGTGATGAATAGTAAGCAATGGGGCGTTGCTTATCCCCATGCTGTTGTGTTAATACCAATGTCATGTAACCCTGCTTACAATCTACAGTTTGGAAAAAACGTTTATGGTAGTTTGGCAATCCCAGAACTAATGAGGACGCTATTAACAGCTTTAGTTTACAGAAGGCAGATTCTGCCTCTGGTGCCCATTGTAACAAATCCTGCGCTGCCATAGGCTTTTTATATATAAGGTCAGTCAGAGATGCAGATTCCAAAGCATAGTTTGGAATCCAGCTCCGGCAAAAATTGGTTGTTTCCCAGGAAGGACATCATTTCCTTCTTGGTAGTGGGTTTTGGTGCTTGCAAAATTGCTATTTTTCTGTCCTCATCTAATATTCTACCTTCCTTGGATATTATTAATCCCAGGTTTTTGACTTGTTTTTTTCCAAAGCTGCAGTTTACTTTTATTTACCTTATGTCCTTCAGCGGCTAAAAATCGTAGAAGTACTATGGTATCTTCTCTACATTCCTGCTGGGTGGGGACTGCCAGCAAGATGTCATCAACATAAAGTAAAATCTGACTGCCTCTCGGTGGGGTGAATCCCACCAAGTTGCTTGCCATTTCTTGTGAGAATATTGTTGGACTTTCACAATATCCCTGTGGTAGTCGCATATATGTATATCTTTTCCCCTGAAATGTGAATGCAAACCAATACTGGCTATCAGGGTGTATCGGTATCGAAAATAATGCATTGCTGATGTCTACCACAGAAAAATACTTCTGTTGAGGTTTCAAATCATTCAACAGGGTGTGTGGGTCTGGCACCGTAGGTGCTTTTGGTATTACTGCATTATTTACAGCTTGTAAATCTTGGACCATACGCCATTCTCCATTGGCCTTTTTAACTGGAAATAAGGGTGTGTTACATTGTGAATCAGGAGATTCTACTAGTATCCCTCCTTTAAGTAAGGCTGCTATAATAGGCTGTATCCCTGCCTCTGCATCTTTTCTTAAGGGATACTGTCTTTTTTGTGGCCTGAATGCTGACTTTGGCGTGATAGTTACTGGTCCCGCTGTACGAATAAGTCCTACATCTGATTTTCCTGTTGACCAGACAGTCTCTGGTATATTTCATAAGGCATTCTCTTCCTCCTCTAACAGGAGTGTCAATCAGCTGTCCTCGCTAGACTGCAAGTGCACAGCTGGGTTGGTCTGAGTTATCCAATTCAACTTCTGTATTTGTATTCCCTGTTCTGACAGTTCTAGTTCTGTCTGTTTCTCCCATCTCATGACTTTTTCTACTAGGTCTGCCCATTCTATATTTCTGTTTTTTGTTAAGCTAACATGTGGTAATCGATTAGATTTATAAAGTGCAAAGAACTCCTGGGGTAATGAACAGCTGGCTACACTGTTCCTTTCTGTGTCCCAGTACAGGTTACGCAATATCAATTTGTTTGCATGATTCTTAAATAATTATTGCTCATATTCCATATCAGGTCCTGGTGTGTTACATACAGGGTACAGTGCAACAGGTGTTGCTTATCAATGTCAAGGGAGGGGAACTTGCTGATGGCTACATTCATTAACTCTTGGGTCACAGTCCCTGGACCAGTCGTAACCAAGTCCTGGCTGTACCAATAAAACATTTCACCCTCCAATTGCACTGCAAAGGTATTAATTTGTCACTGTGCTTCCATACCCTGCATGGTTGGCACTACTGCTACACCAAATAGCTGCATGAGGTCTCTGCCCAAGAGGTTTACTGGGCATTTTGCAGAAACAACAATTTTGCTTTTCTGTGTCAATCCTGAAACTGGATCAGTTATTGCAATGTTACGGGAGAGAGGCTCCCGATACAGCTGTCCATTAGCTGCTTTGACCAGTATGTAATCAGGTGACTCTCTGTTTTCTGGCAGTTTGGAGGGATGTATCAGGGTTCGTGATGCCCCTGAGTCACACAAGAATTTGACTTCCCTCCCTTCTACCAAGAGTGTAACTTCTGGTTTCATGTCTGCTAAATAGAGCTCCAGGCTCAATAAAGATAGGTCCAATATTTCATTTTCTTCATTGTCACTAACTTCCTGCACTTCCTCTACTCCCTCTTTCACATTCTCATTTGTCCTTTCTTCACTAGTCCCTTCTAGTGATTCCTGACTACCATATAGTCAGTCTCCACCCTCCTTGTCTTCCGTTATTGCCTTCTTGTTTTTCTTGCAATCCCTTGCCAAATGTCCCTTTTTACCGCATTTAAAACACTCTCCTCTTTTTTTCCACCCTTCAAAGTCCTCTGATCTTTGATCAGATTGTTTGTTTCCCTGCGCATTTCTCTTGCCCTTTTTTCCCGGACTGTACTACGTAAACTTCTGCTCCATCTTCTACAGAAAATACTTGAGCTTTCTTTTTCTTTTTGCTATTAAAATGCCTTTCGGCATGCCTAGCATATTCAAGTAATGATTGTAACCTGCCTGTACGATGGTCTACCATATGTTTTGTAATAAAACTGCTTATAGGTGCAATACTGCCTTTTAAGAATGCATTCTTTAATTGCTGTTCATATGGGGAATCTTGTGTTTGATCTTCAGGAACCTGCATTCCACAGTGGTTATTAAAACACTCTAATAATCTGGCATAGTACCGGTCAATTGTTTCACCTTCTTGTTGGATGCATTGATTAATGCAAGTCCAGTCTGCCCTAGGTTTCCATTTTTCAGAGATGTGGTCTGTCAGACCTTTTACTCTGGTGTCTAATTCTGCGCTGTTATGTGGGAGGGGTCTTTGTGCAGCGTCACGGGGATTCCAGTTCCCAATAATCATGTACCAATCTGGCCCTACAATCTGTCTAACTACCTTTTCTATTTCTTCTCCATTTAGGTTATAACTCAGCCTCATTCCTTGTAAATCTTCTGAGAATTTTCTAAAATTAACCTTTGGATGGGGAATTCCCTCAGTGGCTTTCTGGATGTCTTCCGGAGTCCAAGGTCTATACACTAAAATAGTTGGGTCCTGATTGTCTTGACCTGTCTGAGGATTGGGTACTTCTATAAGTGGGCATATTTCTTCTTCTTCACTTATAGATCCAGAATTCTTAACCATTTGCCATAACTCGATGCCTTCATCTGAGTTACCTGCCTTTGCTTGGGATCTGGTCCTGATGGGATCTCTAATTTTAGTCAGTTTTAGTTTCATAATATCCCTATCTTCAGTGACTACAGGATATCGTGGGGGTAAACTAACCTGTTCACTTGCTTCATATTCTGGTAAGGGAGGCGGAGGTGCTGATGCTATTACTAAGTTATTGTCCTCCTTATCTAAAAACATTGCTTTTGTATTTTTGGTTTTTTGTTCCCTACGGTTTACTTCCTCAAGCCATCTGTGTGCCTGAGGAATTCCTAATCAACGTTGCTTTTTTTACCTGACCTTTGGAATCAGTTTTGAGCTGTTTGATAAGTTTGATAAGCGAGGATTTTTTTAATTTTCCGTCAAATTCATATTTATTAACCCATTTTGAATAATATCTAATATTGTCGGCGCGCTGCGACTGCATATATTTTGCGTCTTCCATTAACGGCAGATTTTGGGGTCTTTTTGTGCAGTTATTACCCATTTTGTTCTACGCTTTTATTGTCACGTAACTTTTCCTCAATTTTTTAACGTGGTACCACGGATTTTGTTATAGTCTCTTCAGAATGACTGCCTACTTATTCTGTTTCTCCTGATCTATGACAAGACAGTAATCTTTTTTGTCCCTGACTTGTGAGAAAAATACAATCTGACAAAAACAATACACATCTAGTCCCTTATCTAAAACAGAAAACAGAAAAAAGTAGATTCACCTTACCTGAGCCCATGTGATTGATCACCAATTCACGGAGACCCATCTTTCAGTCACAGATCAGAAAGTGGCTGGCCTCTTTTGAACAACAATTCAGTCAGAGGACTTTCCATATAAGAAGAACCAATTTGGTTTCTTCCCCATACGGTTTCAACCACCTGGCCGTCTGATCTGAGGTGAAGAGAGGGTTCCGGTCCGAAGGACCAATCTGTCAAAGGAAAAAACTTCAAAGACCAATTCATGTTAAGTTCAAGCAAGGCACCCTTTATTACTTGCAGCAAGGAGACAAAGCATGTAGGCACAAGGTTTGACTTAATTACTGGTGATTAGTATGTTATTCTTATACAGTTCTCTTCCTGCCACACAGAAAATGTTACTATTCTATTGCTGACGTAGTTAGACACAGCTTTCTGTATGTTCTACAGAAAATGTTACTAGACTTATTGCTGATTAGGTTAGATTATTTGCTAGCTTGCAAAACATTTATTTTAGCCCATTTTAACTTTTCAATTCTTCAGTTGTACTATTCTAATATATGTGTTACATTTTGTCTGGATTCAAGGTACATTTCTAGCTTTAGTGCAAGTAATGCTGACTATGGTTTATACTTTCAAGCATCTATTGTTTTCCTTATCAAAGCTTCTAGCAGCTGCATACTTTCTCATGGCATAAGCAGAAATGAATATCTCTTTGTTAGGTTTTATGACATTAGCAGAAATGAAATGTCTCTTGTTATTTTCATGACATTAGCAGAAATGAAATGCCTCTTGTTAAGTTTCTAATAGCTGTGCAGATTCATGCAGTGTGAACAGAATAAATGTATTAACCCTTTTAAACCTCGAATGCACTAAGCATGCATATTAGTATTATATATTTTTCTAACAATTCCACTGATAAATTAATTGTTGAGGACTTATGGGTGGCTTGGAATAAGATATGTCAAGAATTATTATTTAACCAAATAGAGTGTGGATGAGCTGCCTTTTCTAAGAGATGGTTATGGGAAAAAGGATGAGGTGGTTAAAGTCTGCTTTCTGCATGATCCACTTTTTTCATTTCTTTTGATTAATATTCTTTAATATGTGGAAACATTAATGATGAATGGAAAATACTTGTGATTTTTTGTGATGTATAATTCAATAAGTGCCAAGGATCTTTTCCAGCCACCTGAGCTTCCCTCATCTCAGTTAGATGAGGCCTTGGTTTAATGTTTCACCCAAAGGGTGGCACACTTAGGAATATAGTAACCCCCATATGCTACACTGCAGTCTCTGCATGTGAAATTAACCCAACTACCCGCTGTGAGATTAAAACTCACAACCTTCTGCACCAAAGGCAAGTGTACTGCCTGTTGAGCTACTCAGATTACTATATGTACGTTTCTTCACTGGTGTGCCACTTACCCAGAGCTAAACGTATCAGTGACATGGCATTGTGATGTGTTGTATTCCCACACTCATCTATACCAGCTCTTTTATATCTGTGTTGTTGCCATTCACCATAGTTACAGTGTTACAATATCAAGCATCCAAGCCTCCAATCCTCTATCAGTAGGCCTGTTTCAAAATCCAGTGTTCTAATACAGTAAATTCCTGATTTCATGTTTGCTTGTAATAATGCAGTCTTCCACAATATGGCAAAACCAGTTTATATCATACTAATTTGGGACTCATGGTGCAGCAGTTATGCTAATGAAGGATGTTGCCTCTGAATTGATACCTTAACATACCATGCTATCAGCACTGACACTTACCAGTTTGTCCCTACCTGTCCATGGTCTGTGCACAATATGGTCATGCATGGCATATGTGAAGCTCATAGTTCCATTGGTCTGCACTGCACAGTCTTTTTAATGTGCCTAATAACTGCAAGGAGATGTGTGTCATGTGGTGTCTGAACATGAGGCTGTGTGCATGGGGCCAGAGCTGGATTATGGTCAAATGTGTCCACAGGCCGGGAAATGGACCATCTCCCCTCCCCCTGGAACCATTCCAGTGTGCAATCACTTGGCTCTATCTCTGCCTTTTAGCATAAATACTGTTCAATGTGCATATCATCTTCTTCTTTACTTTTACAGTGATTATAGAAATGTGGATTTAAAACTTTAATGTCAAATTTTATAGCACAAACACTGATGGCCATTTGCAAAACAAACAAAGTAGGAGCACACTGAAAACAGATGTAGCATGAGAAACAGCAAACTTGTCTTCTCTTGAAACTCACATTCATTTAAAAATGCATGTGACAAGTGGCAGATTAAGTGTACTTTAGTACCTGGACTATTTTCAAACTATAGGCCCCATTCACACATTTTAGGACCATGGATAAATGCATGTGTTCGTTGATTCACGTTCCTGAATGTTTTAAATTACATTTTTTGTTTAATACAACAACATTTCTCAGAGTGTGTTTTTAATTAAAGAAAATAAAAGTTAATACATTTAGCTTAGTGCTACACAGTAAAGTAAATTATATAGTAGCAGAAGATGGTATTGAAAGGGTTAAAAGCAGTAAACAGTGCTGGGAGACCAGATGCCCAGTAAGAGAAATGATATGCACTCCACATGTTGTACTGTCAGGAGGAGATGGTGGTGATAACAGCAGTTAAGATGACAAGCTACCAGTATTTTGTAAAACTGAAGTAGCCCGCAACTGAGCAGAGCATGAATTGGGCACTCCTGAAGTAGACTGGAAAGTTTAGTTGAGGGCCTAATCACCTAAAATGAGATGCCTGTGCAGTCTGTGTACCACAATAGTCCCCTGGGCCTGTAATCTGAGATGGCAGTATTAGTTTGTCGCACTTAACTTACAGAACAGTGCAGAAAAGTGTCCATGGTAACACAGAGTATCTGTGATGGAGATAAACAGGAGAACTTGATTTTTCAGTGACAGGCAGACAGCCAACAGATGTAGAATATTACAACTGTACTGAATTTTTTCATTAAGGATGATGAGGTTTAATTTCTAGTATTTATTGAAAAAAAACTGAGAGAGACTATATGTAAATATATATTCAAACAATGGGAGTAATGTGTCCTTGCTGATACCACCCACAACTGAATTTTGGAGTAAGGAATCTGTTAACTCTCTCTGTGAGTTTCAGATGACCCGTTTCCTTTTTAATCACTTTATTTATATGTGCTGCAAAGCCAGTGAAGGAGTATGACATGATTCTTAGGTATTTGCATTAAGCTGCTTGTAGCAGTCTTTGCCAGCTAGGGTCAATAATTTTTTAAATGAATCACATGAGAAATTCTATGTAGTGCCCTAAACAGTATACTGTGTGTTTTTGTTACAGTTATAGTCAGTTTGTGTTTATTAGACCAAATCTATGAAAGAGCCAGCTTAAAGTTCCTTTTCTATGTTTGATGTTGCTGCTGAATGTGGTGAAAATGTGTGTGTGTGTGTGTGTGTGTGTGTGTGTGTGTGTGTGTGTGTGTGTGTGTGTGTGTGTGTGTGTGTGTGTGTGTGTGTGTGTGTGTGTGTGTGTGTGTGTGTGTGTGTGTGTGTGTGTGTGTGTGTGTAAGAATGCATGCCACAGGGACAGGTCATTGACCAAGAAATGCAAAACAAATAAATAACAAGAGAAAGAAAATGAAAACAACACAGGTTCTATCTACTTCTCTAATTCAATAATATAATGGTTAAGCTTCTTCACAAGTATCGCACCCACTTAAATATCAAAATATAATGATGTCATCAAATCAACATCAAATTAACGTAATGGACTAATTTATGCTAATAACATGGCATAAACCATGCCTTTAAAAACAATTAATAGTTACTAACAGTCTCATTCAAACCTGGATGTTCAAATGCATTAAAGTTATATTTCCATCTTAATTTACTTTTTCAGGAACAATGTTAATTTCTGTCCCCACTGTCTTCCAAAATTCTTTCTAAACAAAAAAGGTTCAAATCCATCAAGATTAAATTACACTCACTGAAATGAATAGCCCTGACCTGCCTCAGGAATGCTGAGCATTTTGTTTCCTTTATTCTTATGTTTAAATGTCTGCTACCACACCTGTTTTGACTGCTTAAATGATGTAGATCTATTGCAGTCTCTTTAGTATTTAACCTTTAATCCTTCCCCCACTATGACATTTCTCTCCCACTAACACATTCCCTGTGTCTGTAAATACCTTAATCACACTAGAGAAAATGTAGCAGAGCTTCTTTTTGTCTTGCATATGATGTCAGTTTGTTTATCTGAACTTTTCATCTATGACACTTTGCTTGTTTTATCATTCTTACTTGTATTTGTGGAATGTTTATGCAAATCTGTAGCTTTTGAGCCTTTGGACTCTTAATTGAATCAGATGAAAATGGTCCTGTTATCAAGCTACTTCCAATCTCCTTTCTACACATGCCTCATAGACTAGTCCGTTCCATAAGCAAGGTTGATAAAAAATGCCTGACAGACAATTATCATCTAATTTTAAATTGACCACTAAGTTAATTAAGATCATGTTATAAAAATCAGCTCCATCAAACATTCATAAAAAAAATCAGTGTGGTATTATGAGCTGTATACTATCAAGCTGTGATAGTTTATATTATATATTGTGAAAGTTTTAAAGGTTTATTATCCATAAATGGCAACAAAATACTGGATTTCATTTAAACTGTGTGAAAAATAAATTGCTATAATTTTCATAGGAAGCCAAAGTTAAATAGTTAAATAACACCTGAACACCTATCACCTGTGGTTAAGTTCTGTACCAAGGATGCAATCACTGCTTCTGTTCTGTTCATAACTAGTTTGAGCTAAGCTATAACAGTATTGCATGCAAATTAAACAGTGTTTCATTTTACTTGTACATAACTCTTTTTTCCTTTGACTTGAAAGTAACTATCTGAAAACACCCAGCTATCTGCTTGAGTCATCTTGTATGGATTTTTTTCTGCCATATTTAAGTTTCATTAGATATTAATGTACATAATCCTTTCCGTATACAAGATGTCTGTTGAAATCTTATGAGTAATTCCTATCTTACTTCGATATCCAAGGTGGTAATTTTTCTCAAGAATAATTTGAGAATTTCTTAAATAACTGAACTCTTTAATTTAATATGCCTTTGTTTATCTAGCTATTCAGTTTGTTTAACTACAGCTGTAGGTTACCATTCTTGATGGTTGTCCCAGTGCTAAACAGCTGCCCTCTTTACCACTATCATGTTCTTTCTTTCTTTAGCATATTCCTCTGAACATTGAGTTTACCACAACTACTCAGAGTTTAGCCTCCTTAGCCAGAGATCTGAAGTCAATCTGAATGAAATACAATGCATCCTGTGAATTCTACTGAAAAATAAGTATTTTATAAATTTCTTTGCACTTTTAAAATGTTTGCAACTGTTTTGCTGCCTACTTTAAAATGTTTTTATTGTTTGTGACTGTGTTTTCTGCACTGCCTATTTACAGCACTTGAACAATTTATAGCAAAGGCTAGAATCAGACTTGCTGAATCTAGACTTTCTGGCATTTTCTGAGCAATAAAGCCAGACATCTTATATTAAAAGGGCCCTCCTGCACCCTTGTGGCAGAAGACTGTAGTCAAGGACCCATCTGAGTTGGAGATTGATGGAACAAGGCTCAGTCTTAGGCTTTCCTATTGGCTGGATTGTTTGAAAACTGTTCTACCTAGCTGATATTTAAATACAGCATACTTGTCTCCCCCATAGTGTCTTTTTAGGCAATATCTGAGCTTTAGCCGGCTAAGATCTACCTGAAATCAACTGGACGTATAAGTGAATTTAAGTACACTTTTATCTGCTCTTTTTCATGTAGTACTGTATTTAATTTATTTACTTTTGTTTTACACTGAATATTAACACAACTGAAGTTGTGGCTGTCTCTCTACAGCATACTTGTTAGAATTTCTGTGTAGCCATTGATAGCAGGGGGGGGGGGGGTAGTTTCACCTCATCACTGACATTCTGTCCTGCCTTATATAAGTGGTACATTTTGGGTTATCTCTGCTTAATATCTGAGTTTTGGCCAGCTAAGATCTACTTGAAATCAACTGGATGTATAAGTGAATTTAAGTACACTTTTATCTGCTCTTTTTCATATAGTACTGTATTTAATTTATTTATTTGTTTCTCACTGAATATTAACTCAACTGAAGTTGTGGCTGTCTCTCTACAGTTAGTTCCTCACCCACCCTCCCTGTTCTTGTTTTGGTGTTAATGTTGGTGGCTTTGAAATTGGCCGCCCCTCTTGTAGATTTTTATTTGGATACTCCTTCTGGGCCCATCTCATTTGCTCACTCAACTGAGTGCAGTGAGATCATATTCTGACTTCAGGCACTCCTACTGTGTACAAAGAGAGCATTTGGGAAGGACAACCCCTGTAGTCTCTTAATCCTGCCCTGTTCCCTCCCTCAAAAATAAATAAATAAATAAATAAAATATATATTTTATTCAGCTGCTCTTACTGTAACTGTCTTAGTTGCTGTCCTGGGTGCTGTTATCTGTTCAGTCGCTCTTACTCTGCATTTATTACTGCTTGTTAGTAGCCTTCTAATTTACTGCCTTCTGCACTTGTTTTTTAGTCATTTGTTAATTTAATTGCATTTACTTGAATTGTATTTGCCGTAGAGTTGCTACACACTCGGGTGTGCTGGCCTGCACTGCAATTTGATTTGTATTTATTGCTGCTTTAGCTGCTTTTCTGGAAAAAAAAATTCTAAACTTGTTTCCTGAATTTCCTGTAACTAGTCTAGTCCAAATACAGACTTGCTGTATCCAGGACTATAGGTAAGCTTCTGAGCCCCCAAGCCTTTCTGTGTTGGAGGGAAGCCTTCTAGCTTATCAGTGGGAGTGGTAAGCACTAGGTAGCCTGTCTACCACGGGAAGAGTGGGTTTTGGCCCAGAAATTGTAGTTCATTGGCCATTTGGGCAGTTTTTCCATCTCTTTCTGCTTTCTGGTTTAAAAGCCCATTTTGTGTTTTGTCCCTGCCTTTCCTGTAACTAGTGTAGTCCAGGTACAGATTTGCTGTCTCCAGGACTGTTGGTAAGCTTCTGAGCCTCCCAAGCCCTTCTGTGTTGGAGAGAAGCCTTATAGCTTATCAGTGGGAGTAGTAAGCACTAGGTAACCTATCTACCACAGGAGGAGTGGTTTCTGGCCCAGAAATTATAGTTTATTGGCCGTTTGGGAAGCTTTTCCATCTCTTTCAACCTTCTGATTTAAAAGCCTATGTCTGCACTCATTTCCTGCCTTTCCTGTTACTAGTCTAGTCCAGGTACAGATTTGCTGTATCCAGGACTCGTAAGCTTCTGAGCCCCCCCCCCCAAGCCTTTCCGTGTTGGAGGGAAGCCTTCTAGCTTATCAGTGGGAGTGGTAAGCATCAGGTAGCCTATCTACCCCAAGAGGAGTGGTCCCTGGCCCAGAAATTGTAGCTATTGGCTGTTTGAGCAGTTTTTCTCCATCTCTTTCAACTTTCTGGTTTGAAAGCTGCACTTGTGCCTGTTTCCCGCCTTTCCTATAACTAGCCTAGTCTGGTTACAGAGTTGCTGTAACCAGAGAAACAGGCGCTGAATATAGATATCAAAAAACACACACAAAATGTTGGATAAAAACTTTATCAAACAAGCAAAGCTTTCGGGCAAAACCCTTCTTCAATACTATCACAAATACATTCAAAACACAACTCGCTTTAAATAAGAGCCCACAAGTCACATGACAGCAGCCATCATCATTTATGTTAGTTCTTTTCTTATATTTTTCAATAGATATATTTGATTATGTATTTTAGTCATATGATGTTGGCTGCTGTCATGTGACTTGTGGGCTCTTATTTAAAGCAAGTTGTGTTTTGAATGTATTTGTGATAGTATTGAAGAAGGGTTTTGCCCGAAAGCTTTGCTTGTTTGATAAAGTTTTTATCCAACGTTTTGTGTGTGTGTTTTTTTTATAGAGTTGCTGTATCCAGGATTGTTAGTAAGCTTCTGAGCCCCCAAGCCTTTCTGTGTTTGAGGAAAGCCTTCTAGCTTATCAGTAAGAGTGGTAAGCACTAGGTAGCCTATCCTCCATGGGAAGAGTGAGTTTTGGCCCAGAAATTGTAGTTTATTTGGCCGTTTGGGCAGTTTTCCATCTCTTTCAACTTGCTGGCTTAAAAGCCTACGTTTGTACTTGTCCCCCACCTTTCCTGTAACTAGTCTAGTCCAGGTACATATTTACTGTATCCAGGACTTTTTGTAAGCTTCTGAGCCCCCCCAAGCCTTTCTGTGTTGGAGGGAAGCCTTCTAGCTTATCAGTGGGAGTGGTAAGCATTAGGTAGCCTATCTACCACAAGAGGAGTGGTTCCTGGCCCAGAAATTGTAGCTATTGGCCGTTTGGGCAGTTTTTTTCCCATCTCTTTCAACTTTCTGGTTTAAAAGCCGCACTTGCGCTTGTTTCCCACCTTTCCTGTAACTAGCCTAGTCCAGATACAGAGTTGCTGTATCCAGGACTGTTGGTAAGCTTCTGAGCCCCGCAAGCCTTTCTGTGTTGGAGGAAAGCCTTCTAGCTTATCAGTGGGAGTGGTAAGCACTAGGTAGCCTGTCTACCATGAGAGGAATGGTTCTCGGCCCAGAAATTGTAGTTTATTGACCATTTGGACAGTTTGTCATCTCTTTCAACTTTCTGGTTTAAAAGACCACATCTGTGCTTGTTTCCCATCTTTCCTGTAATTAACCTACTGGGTAACACTAGAAAACCTCAAACTGAAACAAGCCTTCTAATTTAGAAAAAAGACTTTGGAGTGATTAAGTATCAGGTTTTCTGTACTTTCTTGCTGTACTTAACTGTTTTCCACCTAAACGCAGATTTTCCAGCATTTATTGTGCTTTAAAAGCTTGTTTTTTTTTCACATATTGTGCTTAATTGACTGCCTGCACTTTTAAAAAGTTGTTTTTTGTTTAAATAATTTGTTTAACTGTTGAAGGCTACACACTAAAGTGCGATACCCTTTTCTGATCATTTGTAGTCGTTTAAAGCTGTTTTAAGTATATATATATTTTTGCCTTATCTTTTAAAAAAAAACAAAAATATTCCTTGTTTCTCGCCTTTCTAAGCTAGTATAGTCCAGTTTTCAGGCTAGTGTTGAATTCAGGGCTGTGCTACTAGTTTTTGAGTTGCCCATACCTTACTTGGATAGAAGGAAGTTTCTCTATTCACCTGTGAGAGAAGGGACCTTTGAGCAGCCTATCTGTTCCTGGAGGAGTGTTTCCAGCCCAGAAATTAGTAGTTTATTGGCCATTTTGGGATAATTTCTAATTCTTTCATTTCTCTACTATAAAAACTGCGTTTGCACGGTTTTGCACACCGGGCAGCGTCAGTTAGCTACTGTTAAATTATTCCCAGCTCCACTAAGTCTCCTCTTCAGTTTTTCCCTTGAAACTAGTCTAACTCTCAACCTAAGCACTCAAAAAGCATCCTACAGCCCAGCACTTGCTCAGACCTAATAGCAAGCACTAATATACCCTGACACTTGATTGCCCAGCAGGGCAAGGCTCTTTATTCACCCCTCACCAATCAAGCGACTAAGCAGATCACCCTACTATTCAGGCATAACCAAAGGGCAATTTCAGGTGTACTCTCCAGTCCAGCTGGTGAATCTGGGTATCCTGAGGCAATTTTACAACTGCCTCATGTACACAGACAACCCTCTCCTCCTACCACAAAACACTAACATATGTGAAAGATGCAATTATACAGCCAAACTGGAGGCTAAGCTGTCTCCTCCCAAGACTGGAACAGACAGTCAAGAGGGGAAGGTTAACACTTGCACCACACCTCTAACCACACACAGACCTACTAAAACAGCACTGGCAAAAAATACACATAAATACACAAAATCATACTTGGAGGCTCTAAATAAAAACCTGCAAAAGCATCAGAGGCCTCCAAAGCAGACACCCAAACAACCTGCACCTCCCGTCACAAACCAGACAACACATAAAACACAAAATCAGTGTGCCGCACAATCATAGCCCTTAAGGGGAAATAACATACCTAACACACTAGTAATAGTTGACTCTATAGTCAGGTACACTGATGTCCCACTCACTAGGCTGGACAAGCAGAAGGTTACTGTTAGCTGCCTGTTGGGAGCCAGAATCCGCCACATAACACAAGCACTCAGGTCACTCCAGAACAAGTACAAATATGACTCTGTCATTGTTCATGTTGGTGTGAATGACCTGAGATGTACCTCCCTGGACTACATGAAAAGAGACATGGAAGAGCTCTCTGATCATGTAGCCCAGGCGGGTATGACCCTGACCCTGAGTAGCATCCTGCCCCTCACCAAGAATGATACCTCAGTATAAAGAAAAAAATATCAATTTCAACAACTGGCTAAGCTTCTGGTGTCATTCAAAGGGGATTCAGTGTCTGTCAGCCTGGGATGACATGCTCGACAAGCCACGTTGCTTTCGAATACTGGCCAAGGCTCTTGCTGCTCCCATAGTGCCTTTTTTTAAACAAGGCTTAAAAGTCAATCCCACCTCCGTGAATAGCACAATTAACAAAAAAACTGAGGGTTATGCTACTCAACGCCAGGAGTTTAAATCTCAAAATGCACATGCTCAAAGCATTCCTCAGTATGGAGAACATCAACATCTGTGCAGTAACTGAAACCTGGTTCAAGGCTCCAGAGAGCACCCCAGCACTACCGGGCTACAACTCATACCACATGTTTTAGCCACTGAACAGGGACCAAAACACAAAAGGAGGGGGTGTATCCATATTCATCAAGGAAACCTACACCTCCAGGTTAGTGGCATAGCATGATACCTCTGATATCGTCCATGTGCAACTAACATTGGGCAAATCTGCAATGCAAATTGTGGCCTGCTACAGATCACCCTCCATGACCCAGGACTGCCACTCCACCTTTCTGGAGACACTGGAAAACAAGAAGGTCCTACCGAATACCCTTTTATTTGGCAATTTCAATTACCCTACCATTAACTGGGAAAACTACTCGAGTACAAACTCCCAGGCCCAGCGCTTCCTGGAATTCATCATCTCAAATGCCCTAGATCAGCTGGTAAACTCCCCTACCAAAGGTGAAAACATATTGGACCTGGTCATCACCAATATGGGTGACAGGTGTTCCACACCGGAGGTCAACCTGACACTGGTTAGATCAGACCATATACTAATCACTCTGGATGTCCACACCCCACCACCACCCCCAACTAAGGAAACCACTTTAAAAAACTTTTCTAAAGAAACTTCACCTTACTTAAAACAGAAGTGGTAAGTTTCACAGCCCCTACGCTAAAGGATAATGCTGCCCACGATACAGAAACCTTTACAAATGCACTCTATGAGCACCTACAAGGATGCATGGATTGTGCCATCCCTAGCAAAACCAAGACTCACTCCTCTAAGAGAAGGAAACCAGTTTGGTGGACCCCTGCCATAAACAGGCTATACAAAAGAAGGAGGAAACTAGTTCAGAAAAAAAGCAAATCCCAAGCAGGAAAGACATCCCTGATCAGTATCAGTAAGAAACTAAGGTCCCTCATAAAATCATCCAAGGCTAACTTCGAAAGAAAAATAGCCAAGGATTCAAAAGATAACCACAAAGCCTTATTTAGCTATGTTAATAATCTAAGTGGCAACTCGCAGATATGCACTGAACTAGTGCAAAATAGCACAACATATACTGAGCCCACTGACATTGCCAACATCCTGGCAGATAGATTCAGTGCAGACTTCACCCCCCTCTCACCCCCAAAAGGGCCCACAACAATATCAGAAAAGTGTAGTGTCCCAGAAATCTCAGATGCACAGGTGAAAACAGCCCTTTCAAAAGCCAAAAACACAGTGTCAATGGGGCCAGATGGTGTCCCAGACTGCGTCTTGCACGAACTACAGGACAAACTAACCCACCACCTAAACTCGCTGTTCAGCCTCAGCCTCTCCACAGGCTACATGCCCATAGAATGGCACACAGCAACAGTTATTCCTTTCCACAAAGGAAGAGCCACAACTGACCCTGGTATCTATCACCCCATAAGCCTGACTAGCCTGGTCTGCAAGGCTATGGAGTGCATCATCATGGAACTCATTAACAAAGACATTGGGAACCACCAAACACTTGACCGGACCCAGTTCGGCTTTGTTAAGGGCAGATCATGCCTACTAAACCTGGTTGACTTCTTCAAGACAGTCACCAAGGCCATAGACAAGGGAAAGGTGGTTCACACAGCCTACCTTGACTTCGCCAAGGCTTTCGACACCATTCCCACTCAGATATTACCGAAAAACTCACCAGCCTGAACATAAACCCCTACGTTGTGAGATGGGTTGCCAAATGGCTTACAGACAGAACTCACATGGTAAGAATAGTGGGCTCCAGGTCCAACTCTAAATCAGTCACAAGTGGTGTCCCGCAAGGCTCAGTCCTGGGACCCCTACTGTTCGGCATATACTTCTCAGAAGTACAGGCAAACACAGGAGGACTATGGCTAACCAAATTCGCCAATGACCACAAACTGGGAGCCATAATTGACTCTCCGGCTGACACGGACATCCTCCAAAAGGGACTTACTGAGACAGACACCTGGTGTCAAAGTCATGGCCTCAAGCTAAATGCCAAAAAATGCATAGTCATCCCATTTGGGAAAAGCAAAACACCCACGAATTACCACATAGGTGCCTTAATAGAGAAGAGGTAATAAGAGATCTGGGGACCCAGGTAGATAGTAATCTCTCCTTTTACAATCATATTGCAAAAGTAGTTCGGAAATCCTTCTATGTGGCCCATCTAATTGCTAAAGGGTTCACATCTCGAAATAAAAAGGTTATAGTGCCCCTCTACTCGTCATTCATCAGACCCATCATAGAGTACAATGCCCCATTTGGGATGTACCTCAGAATATACTTCCAACAGCTGGAAAGACCACAAAAGTATCTCGCCAAGAGGATTACTGGCCTCAAACATATGTCCTATGCAGCCCAACTGAAAAAACTCCGGCTGTACTCAGTGGCATATCGCTTACTCAGAGGTGATCTCTGCCTGACTTATAAAGCCATGTCCAACTCAGAATTGATGGACATGCTCTGCCTAAAGAAATCCAAGTCACTGCTTGCCACACACTCTAGTGAGCTAAACCTTGCCACAGCAATAAATAGAACATGCTGGAGGGATAGATTCCTGTCACAGAGACTCCCCATGCTTTGGAACAAAATTCCAAACTACATTAGGCAGAGCCCCTCACTAACACTCTTCAAGAGAAACCTTGATGAGTGGATGGGTAACAGAAAATACATCCCTGGGATCACTTCATTGACTCTGCTTGACAGAGGATCAGTTAATTAATCAATGGGGCGGCGAAAGCCACCACACTCTGGCTAGGCTTATAAATGCCCTCGGGCAGATAGCCTAGTACCTACCTATGAACCTATGTCATAAAAACAAAATTCCTGATATAAAAATATCCTCCAGAAACAAACTCAGGGTTATTCTGCTTAATGCCAGGAGTCTAAATCAGAAACTGTACTCACTTGAAGTACTTCTCACCCTGAAAGATGCTGATGTCTGCACAGTTAGAGAGACATGGTTCAAGGCCTCAGAGAGTACCCTGACCATGCAGGGCTGCAATGCCTTCCACACATTCAGACCACACAAAGAACATGGAAAAACAAGGGAAGAGGAGTATCCATCTTCATTAAAAATATATACACCTCTAGACTGGTTAAAAGTGAGACTCCCTAGAGTTACTCTAAGTCCAGCTAACTGTAGGAAAGACCCCCCCCCCCACATCACTGTTAGCTATAGGTCCCCCACCATGAACCACAAAAAACACACAGCCTACCTGGACCTACTTGAGTCACTCTCAGTATAGCCAAATACCTGGTCATGGGTGACTTTAACTATCCTTCCATTGATTGGGTAACACATATGAGCACAAACACGCTCACCCAAAGGTTCCTGGACTTTGTTAGCACAAATGCTCTGGAGAAGATAGTCAGCACCCCCACAAGGAACTTAAACATCCTTGAAATAGTGCTCACCTACATGGGGGATCACGACACTACCCCATGTGTGGGGCCCTCCCTGGAAAAGTCTGATAATAAATCAGTCTGGTTTGAAGTAAAGATCATACCTGACCCACCCTTAGGAGCAAAAAGTTTTAAAAATTTCTCCAAAGCAAAGTTAGCTTGCTGAGTGATGGCATCAGTAGTTTCAGACTCCCTGCCAGCACTGGCAGCAATGACTCCTACAATGAGGTATACAAAAATGTCCTGTATAAATACCTATATAAATGTATGGACTCAGCTGTACCAGAACTGATCAAATCAAGAGCCTCATGAAAAAATAAGCCACCCAGGTGGATATCCAGCATAAATAGGTTTTACAATAAGAGAAAGAAACTGCTGTCAAAAAACAAGAGGGAATGGTCCCAGCAAAGGAAGACCTCCCTCCAAAGCATAAACAAGCAGATTAGACATATTGTAAAGTCCTCTAAAGCTAATTATGAAACTAAATTAGCATCCCTAGCTAAGGTAAATCACAAAGCTTTCTTTAGTTATGTCTGAAATCTAAAAGGGAAGGCCCAGCTTTGTGCTGAACTAGCTGTTGATGGTACCACTTATACTGAACCTAAGGACATTGCCAACCTGCTAGCAGATAGGTTTGGCGAACACTTCACCCCCCCCTTTCCCCACCAATCATACCCAATAACATAATTGTCACCAGTCCTCTGCATAGTTCCTCCAGAGAGCAGGTCATAGCCCCACTCTTCAAGGACAAAAGCACAGTGTCTGAGGGACCGCACAACATCCCAGATTGCTTATTAAATGGTCTAAAACAGTCTTCAGTCTCAGTCTAAGCAATGTCTTTGTCCCAGCTGAGTAGAAAACAGCAACTGTAATCTCCTTGCACAAAGGGGATCCCTCAACCGACCCCAGAACTATAGACCCATGAGCCTAACCAGCCTTATCTGCAAGGCCATGGAGAGAATCATTATGGATCTTATTAACAATATACAGATAACCTTCAAACTCTCGACCCAACCCAGTTTGGCCTTGTTAAGGGCAGATCATGTCTGCTAAACCTGGTGGACTTCTTCAAGAATGTCACCAAGGCCCTGGATGAAGGCAAAACAGTTCATACTGCCTATCTTGACCTAGCCAAGGCCTTTGACACAATCCCTCACTCAGGCATCATTGAGAAACTCACCCAGCTGGGGATTAACCCTTACATCACTAGATGGGTTGCCAACTGGCTCACAAACAGAACACATACAGTCAAAACTGGGGATGTCAACTCTACTAGCAGACTTGTTACCAGTGGTGTTCCACAGGGATCTGTGCTAGGCCACTTACTGTTTGGTATCGATTTTTCAGAAGTCCAGCCAAAAATAGATGGCCTATGGCTTACCAAGTTTGCTGATGACTGCAGTCTTGGTGCAGTCATTGAATCCACCAAAGATATCATGTCAACATACTACAAAATGGTTTTACACAGACAAATAATTGGTCTCAAAACAACAGACTTAAACTAAATGTAAAAAAATGCATTATCATAACCTAGCCAATTGGATGGAAAAGCATAAATTTATACTGGGGGTTTCACCTATGTCCCTTTTAGACAGTGGCAGCCAGTGCTGGTCTTAGATTTACTCACAAACATAGACTATATATCTTGATCCATAAGGAAATAAGGGCATAACATGGCTAGGCTCGTAAAAGCCTTAGGCCCAATAGTCTAGTAACCTCTTATGATCCTATGATCTTATTTCTGTTATTTCTCTAATTCTTTCTTATCCCTGTAGGATTTTTTACATTGTAATATTTATGCTACTTTTTCATATCGCTTCCCCATTAGTAGTGTTTAGAATGCAGTGATTTTATCTAATTATAATTATATTTTTATACTATCGTAATGTGTTTTAACCCTCTTGCTATTCTACTTTGAAAAAAACTGAACATGAACTTCTAACTCACTAATTATAAATGAAGAGTGTCAAGCCATCATTTAGTATAAAACTCAATCAGTCCTTTTAGACAGACACAGAAGGTAGCATTGGTTTCAGTTCACATACTAACTGCAATGTTTTGTTGCTATGTCTTTGCTATGTCATCCACTGATTCATGAATGGCAGCTTCTAGCTAGTGTTGGATGGTATAGGGTAGTCATGACTAGGGCTACTGTTTTAAAATAAACTCTTTACCTGGTGATTCATTGAGTTGACTGGCTTTCTGATTAGAATATAAGTTGTGTTTCAGTGTTACATTCATCTCATTGAGGACATAGCCATAAAAACATCCAGCAAAAAAGAAAATATTATTGCTAATAACCGTAAGCATCCCACAAGTTATATTTTCAGACCACTGATCTACACCTGGTAGAGAAGACATTTAAGCAGACCATTATGCATATCTTGCAAACTAAAAGACACTAGAATTACCTTACTTAATAAGTTCCCATCAATCTATAGTACAAGTAAGATAACTAAACACATTACAGTGCTTGCCCATTTCTGCCTTATTCTAACAGATGATAAAGGAACTAACTTTAGATCACTATAGACTCAGAAAAATAACAGCAAAGCTAGTATAGCTAAAAACTTGCAATAGGTTCTCTCAAAATTTACATTATTAACAATATATGGTCCTCCTTGGAAACAGGGTTAACTCAGTACACCCCAAAGTTCATACGCATTTCAGAATAATAATTCAGAGATGTTTTTGCCTCTCTATATTTGTTCAAACTGCTAATCATTTCAAGACAGCAGACCTGGATCATGACAAGATAGTGATGTGCTTCTATTACTGCAAAAGGAGACCAGTCCTAATCCTGTCCTAATTAGTAAAAGTAATATCTCGCCTCATTCTGCACCTAATTAGGTTCATATTCAAATTATCCCAGGGAATAACATTAAATTATGCATTGCTGTCCTACATGATCTACCTCCCTCCTCTATACAGCTAATTTCTAAAGAAATTCAGGAAATCAGTCAAATCTCAGTTAAACAGTGACTTAAACATGAATTGGCTAAGCATTAACATGTTTCCGTGGAAGAGATCCCACTCCATTATGAATTATAATCAACTGGTTAAGTTTCCAAGTACATCTAACACATCAACAGGTAATCATTCCATATTAGAAGTACTAATCACTAACATTACAGAAAAATGTCTCTCGTTGAATATTCTGTCTAATGCCCTTAGTGATCATTGTCTGCTATTTACAACATGGCATTTCAAAAATACAAAAATCCCAGAAATAATAATCTCAACTAAAACAATACCCAGTCTATGGAGTAAATTTTTGCTAAGTACAACATGGTCTCTTAAAGCTACCAAAACTTCTCTAAATAGCTATATGAACTGGAATAAACCTTAGATCTATGGAAAATACCATATTTACAGAGCTCAGACTCATCATAGGATCACAGCCTCATAGGAGGTTACTAGGCTAATGGCACTAGAGTCCTTTTAAGCCTAGCCATTCATGCCCCAATTTTCCCAGTTATCAATGCCTACAGGCTAAAACAGCTTTGGTATATGCCTGTGCCTTAAGACAGAGGAGTCGCTAGGCTATTTATATTCCAGGGTGAGACTCTCATTTCCCCCCACAGAGCAAAATATAAGGTTTTTTTTTTTTTGAACAGGAGTGGTAAAAAATGCCTTGACAACAACTTTTCACAAAATCATAGGATACAAAGATGCTCAAAAGCATGTCCAAACAGGAAGTTTTACTGAAAGTTTCCAAGTACACCTAACACATCAACAGCTAATGAGAGTTAGTCATGTAACTGTCATGTGATGCATAACCAAACACGACACAACACAGCTTCAGCAATATAAAAAAACTACACAGATATTAAAATAAAGCAGAATTCAGCACAATCCACATCTCTGCAGGTACCATCCAAATGCCAGCAGCAGCATAACAAACTATATTATTAAGAGGTTGGTAAGTATGAACTGCAGCACAGAAAAACGTGAACTAACTGTGGCTGTGGTACAGACAGAAAAATCATGAGCCAAGGGTGAAGCCGTTGAAGTATGCATCCTGACCCTTCAACATCATATACATGTGTATACTGCACAACAACTTTTAGTGTGGATTGTCACACCATTTGTACCTGAAGTATACATCCTGACCCTTCAACATCATATACATGTGTATACTGCACAACAAATTTTAGTGCGGATTGTCACACCATTTGTACCTGATGTTTACATCACACTCACAGCTCCTTGTAACACAATAGTCTAATAGTTACTGCTAGTTCAGTGAACACTGGGTCATCTGCACAGCAATGCTACCAATACATATAACTCTGTATGAATTGCAGAAGGAGTCATTACTGGGCACATTGCAGATGTTGAGAAGAGCACTTCTGGCTAACATCAAAGACTGAAACAATATTAATTTCATGAACTTTAATCATACTTTGACTTAGGAATGTGGTCCATTCCTGTCATGCTATTAGAAACCTAAAAGACTTGGAGAAATTAAAACAGGAGAAACAATGTGTAGTTTATTGTTCGCTAATAGCATTCCCCAGTGGCATAATAAGATACTAAACTGCAACATGGGTGTGTTCTACTAGACAATATAGGCTGTACCTCTGAGTGCCTTATTTCAGTTATACAATTACCCCCAAACATAACAAATATATAAAGATAATTGCAAAATGTAAGCAAGTAAACAGAAGAAATCAAAAGTTATTTGAAAAAAAAAACAGAAAGAAGTCCCTTGGATTAAATTCTGACAGGATTCATACTGTACCAGAAAAAATATACTTGTAGAGGAAATAAGGCAGCCTCTGTTCTTCTTTTTAAAAATACTTTAATAATCCACCACAAGGGAATAAAACGCCATCCAGGAGCTCACAACCACAGCAAAGACAGCAACGAAAAGAGCATAAACGCCAATAGAGTCCACTGCGTTTTCGTTTTGGAAACTTCATCCGATGAAACAGAACACATACTGAAGTTTCATATTGCTCTTAAATACTCACTAAATTAAAATTCAGCACATAGTTCAGTAATTGATTGTCCAATTAACCAATTAATAATGCCAAAACCATATATTTAGTGGAGAAGCATATAAAATTAGGAAGATTGTTGAGAATGAATGGAAAAATTTTGGCGAACTCTCTGACTTAAAAGGTGTTTTCAACAAACCATTTAAATGTACCTTTAGAAAAGGGAAAAATATAAAAAATGTTTTAGAAAGGAAAAAACCAAGTGGGAGTATCAGGGAAGGTAGGGTTGGCACCTTTAAATGTGGTAGATGCAACCAGTGTCCCTTTGTGTCACCTAAAGACTCAGTTTACCTTAAGAGTAGGGATATCCTGATCCCCAGTAAACAGTTTGCCAACTGTCAAACGAAGGGTATAGTCTACTTAGCCATATGTATAAAATGTGAAGCATTTTATGTTGGTAAATCCGAGAGAAAGTTAAGGAATAGGATCTACGAACATTGTTATGATATTAAAAACCAAAATGGTAATAATGCCTTGTATAGGCACACATTAAATTGTGATGGAGCTGCTTACACTTTTTTTGTGTTAGAAGTGGTAGACCTGGACCCGAGGGGTGGCCCTTGGGAAACTTCGATCGAATATAAAGAACTGTTATGGCAACTGGATCTAGAAGGTAATAAATTCCCTGGGTTAAATGAGACTATTTCTATAGCCCCAGTTTTAAAGATGAGAGCTGCCAAACTTTAACAATGAATATTGTGGGCTCCCTTAGTGGGGACTAACAGCTTGAACGTTAGTTATTATATCTTGTCCACCTGTTACAATATTCCCTGTAATTTTCTTCCTAACTTCATTTAATGGGAAAAATTTGTAAGTTAAAAATTATTAAAAATTCAGACCCACATAATGAATTGTTTTTTAGGTAGTAACACATAGTATGCCCCTTAGATGGCACTATTGGTTTAAGAACTACTGCTGTGGTTTTTGTTCAATGGTATTTATAATTATTGTTTTTAAATTGGTATAGTGAGTGTTCGATGTTTTGTTTTTAACATTTCTTAACTTTGCCATGAATATCTGTATTTTAGTACGGTTTTTAAATATTTCAAGTCTTTATTAATTGAAGTTTTTACTAAAAGGAAGGAGTGAATGAAGCCCTATACAGGAAATCCATATATGGTTTTGGCATTATTAATTGGTTAATTGGTCAATTAATTACTGAATTATGTGCTGAATTTTAATTTAGTGGGTATTTAAGAGCAATATGAAACTTCAGTATGTGTTCTGGGACTCTATTGGCGTTTATGCTCTTTTCGTTGCTGTTTTTGCTGTGGTTGTGAGCTCCTGGATGGCGTTTTATTCCCTTGTGGTGGATTATT
The DNA here is from genome assembly GCF_019279795.1 of Protopterus annectens. Lineage (NCBI taxonomy): Eukaryota > Metazoa > Chordata > Ceratodontiformes > Protopteridae > Protopterus > Protopterus annectens. The sequence continues at coordinate 1,343,383,555 of NC_056725.1, read as the reverse complement.
AAAGTATTTTTAAAAAGAAGAACAGAGGCTGCCTTATTTCCTCTACAAGTATATTTTTTCTGGTGAAGTACTGTGTTTTATACTTGTCTCCTTTTTGCTGTTTGAGGATTCATACTGTGTTTATCTCATAGGCACAAGGTACAGGGTTTGATTCTTACCTTTGGGATGGAAAATTTAGCTAGGCTTAAAATAGCCCACAAGGTCAGATAGCCTAGTACTAACCTATGAACTCACACACACACACACACACACACACACACACACACACACACACACACACACACACACATAGGGACAGCCTTTGGTCAACTGGTGCCCTAGGCAAAAGGTCTCCAAAGCAACGCCCCCAACACCACCTGGTACACCCATCCTAGTCTACCTACACCATCCAGATTACTAGGAAAGCAGCCCTGCTAGAGTGGCGCCCTAGATGGTCACCTAGTTGGCCTATACCTAAGGCCGGCTATGAACACACGACTTTTGTTACTGAACAAAAAAAACCATGACAGGTATATATCCAATTTGCATGGTAGTCATCAATAAAGGAAGTGTCTGAGCTAAAATTAGCTTCATTTTAATTATAACACACATTTTATAAAACCCAGTAATAATTATAAATATCAAATCCAATAACTATTTGTATACTGCATTACATACACCTATCCTATTTTATGATACTGTTCAGCTGCTTAAACACCAAAGGAAGAAGAGAGGTTTCCAAAGCCCTACACCAATCTCTGGCTCAAATATGCACTATAATACTTTGGGAAGCACAGTTTGTTGTTTTATAAATCTGCAGTAATCATGATTATTTCAAGGTACTGAAATGGTGACATCAAGAAAACTATTAAGAATACAGAGTACAGTGAGGGCCCATTTATGATTGTTTTTTTTTCCTTAGTTCACTTAGACAACAAAATAGACTTTCAGAGTATTAAGCAACATGTGGTGAATACTTAGCCCTGGCCCCTGACCATACCTCTCCAGTATCCAAATTTTGCAGAATGTCCAGATTTTTACCTCATAAAACATATGGTTTCTGGCAAATCAGTGAGGACTGAACTCATTACATAATGACATTCATTTGTGTGTTTCAGATTTAATTTCCTTCAGAAAATGCACACTAATACAAATCCTGTCATTCTAGCAACCTTCTAAGCTTAAGCTTTAGAAGAGCAATATTTAAAACCTGTCCCTATTTTTGGGCTTTTGACCCCATTATTTTGGGCTTTGTCCAGATTTCTTATGCTAAAAAATTAAAAGGTATACCCCCCAAAACTGCTTTCTTGAGGGACAAATACAGAGACATATGTAACTTTTTTCAATGACCAATAAGTGACTAGTAACATAAATTTGGATGGTGTGAGTGGCTCATCCCATCATCAGGGATGCAGGAGAGCCTGCTCCCCCTGCACAAATACTTATATTTCAGTGACCCTGATCATCAGGAGGATTAATCTTCTGAGACAAGATGTACTATATCTTTATTTTAAAAAACAAGAAGAATATACATTAAAATTATGCTTGGCTGTACTGCATTGCTTTCTTTCTCTAAATGTCCTGGAGCTCCCTTCAGTAGTTTGGCCATGTATGCACCAGCACTCAAATGACACCAAAATGAAACTTTTCACTCAAGGCCCCTGCATCAGTCTGTCCAAGTATGCTCAAGCACCAAAATGAAACATTTCCCCCAACAACCTCTTCAGCCATTTGTCCAAGTATGCACAATCACTGAAATAACACAGAAATAAATAATTTCCCCCAATGATCCCTACAGTAGTTTGACTATATATGCACAAGCACTTCAATAACACCAGAATTATATTTCCCCCAAAGATCTCTTCAGCAGTTTGTCCACGTCTGCACAAGCACCAGATTGAAACATTTCCCCCAGTGACCCTTCAGTAGTTTGTCCATGTATATGCAAGCACCATATGACACAAAAATGGAACATTTCCCCCAAAGATCCCTTCAGCAGTTTGTTCACAAATGCACAAGCATCAAAATGAAACATTTTCAAGAACCCCCTTCAGCACTCTGTCTCTACTTTCACTGGCTTATGTGAGTAATCACAAAACCATCACTTTTGAAATCCCACCCCTTCAATTATTTAAATTTATTGGCCATCCTACAGTATTTCATAGTACCAAAATACAAAAGTAACCACCCCTTTCAGTCCATCTTGCTGTTTTAAAAATAGTAACTCTCCACTAAACCTTAACTTTTTAAACAGGTAAAACTCAAGTTACCTACTTTCATATCTAACTTCTCTAGTGCACACTGCAGAGTGCATTCTTTTCAATCTTACCTTTAAGCATCCCTGTTACTAGCACTTTCTCTAATACCTAAAAAGATCATCTCTACTTGACTCCAAGTAGACTTTTCTCTATCTGTTAAACCTAGCACTTGCTCCTACAGTACTTATTACCTTGATACGGCACTCTTATAGATAGCACCCCAAAAGGCAAACCCCATTTCTCGGTCACTCCGTCCCACGGAATCTCTTTTAAAGTTTTTTGTCTAGTCCTTCTAGCATGTCGAGGGATCAGTTGCTAGTGTCCTCTCCTGCTCAGCTGGTGAACCTGGGAATATTGAGGCAATGTTACAATTGCCTCATGTACACTGAACAACCCTCTCCTCCTCCCACAAAACACAAATACATGCGAGAGATGCAACTATACGGCCAAACTGGAGGCTGAGCTCTCTCAACATAGGACTGGCAAGACCAGTCAGGAGGAGAAGGTTACCACACACACTATAGACCCAGTCTCACATAGTACCATCACAACCTCAAATCATACACATAAACACACAAAGACATACTCGGCTCTGATCAAAAATCTACCAAAACAGCAGAGGCCACCAAAGCAGACACCCAAACAACCACCACCTCAGAACACAACACCTGCAACACATAGACCTCACAGTCAGAGTGTCAAACAGTCACAGCCCTTAAGGCCAAACACAATGCCAGACACACTAGTCATTGGTGACTCCATAGTCAGACACACTGGCGTCCGCTCACCAGACTGAGTAAGGAAAAGGTCACAGTAAGCTGCCTGTCGGGCGCTAGAATCCGCCACATAAAGCAAGCACTCAGGTCTCTCAACAGCAGGTACAAATATGACTCAGTCATTGTCCACGCTGGTGTAAATGACCTGAGACGTACCTCCTTGGACTACATGAAAAGAGACATTGAGGAGCTCTCTGATTATGTAGCCCAGGCAGGTATGACCCTGACCTTGAGCAGTATCCTACCTTCACCAAGAATGATGCCACAATACAGAGATAAGATGATCAGCTTTAACAATTGGCTTAAACTCTGGTGTCATTCAAAGGGGATCCAATGTCTGTCTGCCTGGGATGACATGCTGGACAAGCCACGCTGCTTCAAGGGACGGCTTGCACCTGTCACCCTGGGATTCCGGATATTGGCAAAGGCTCTTGCCACCCCATAGTGCCTTTTTAGGCAAGGCTCAAATTCTAAACCTACCACCCTAGAACACAAAAAGGAAAAAACTAAGGGTAATGCTGCTCAATGCCAGAAGTCTAAATCTCAAAATGCACTTTTCGAGGCCCTTCTCAGTATGGAGAACATCGATGTCTGTGCAGTGACAGAAACCTGGTTCAAGGCTCCTGAGAGCACCCCAGCACTATCAGGTTTTACCTCTTATCATGCATTCCGGCCCCAAAATCCGGACAATACCAAGAAAGGAGGGGTATCCATATTCATCAAAGACACCCACACCTCAAGACTGGTGGCAACGCACGATGCATCGGAGACCATCCAGGTGCAATTAACCATAGGCAAGACTGCTCTGCAAATTGTAGCATGTTACAGGCCACCCTCACAAACTCAGGAACCTCACATGGCCTTCCTGAAAACACTAGAGGATAAATGTATCACCAAACACCATCATACTAGGTGACTTCAATTACCCTAATATAGACTGGGAACACTACTCAAGCCCAAACACCCTAGCCCAAAAGTTCCTGGAATTCATAAACTCAAATGCCATGGAACAACTAGTCACCATCCCCACAAGAGGAGAAAACATACTTGATCTCATCATCACGAACATGGGAGCACAATGTTCAACACCGAAGTATACCCCTCACTGGTGAGATCAGATCACAAACTAATCTCACTGGAGGTCCTCATCCCACCCCAACCTGAAATAAAAAAGACCACAGTTAAGAACTTCTCAAAGCCGACTTCACACTTCTAAAGACTAGTGTGGTCTCCTTTAAGGCCTCCGAGCCGACGGAAAACAGTACTCAAGCCGCTGAATCACTTACAAATGCCTTCTACCAGCACCTGCAGGACTGCATGGATAAGGCAATCCCAAGCAAAACAAAGACTCTTTGTACCAAAGGCAAGCGTCCACTCTGGTGGACCCCAGCCATAAACAAACTCTACAACAAAAGGAGGAAGCTACTACAAGATAGAGCAAAATACTTAAAAGGTAAGACACCCTTGATCACTATAAGTAAAAACTAAGAGCTCTCATAAAATCATCCAAAGCAAATTTTGAGAGAAAAATAGCTAAAGACTCAAAAGACAATCATAAGGCCTTCTTTAGCTATGTTAGAAACCTGGGAGGAAACTCCCAGATATGCTCAGAACTAGTTCAAAATGATGTGAAGATTACTGATCCTACAGACATTGCCAACATACTGGCTGACAGGTTCAGTGCAAACTTCTCCCCTCCCCAAAAGGAGAGATATCTATACCAAGCGATTGCAGCCCCCAAACATCTCCAACGCCCAAGTGAGAACTGCTCTCTCCAAAGCAAAAACACAGCATCCATGGGACCTGATGGTGTCCCCGGCTGTGTGCTCCACGAACTCAACGAGGAATTAAACCCACAGCTAGGACAGCTGTTTAATCATAGTCTTACCTCTGGATACGCACCCAGGGAGTGGCGCACTGCAACTGTGGTCCCACTTCACAAAGGCGGTGCCTCCACCGACCCTGGAAATTACCGGCCCATTAGCTTGACAAGCCTTATCTGCAAAGCCATGGAGAGGATCATAATGGACCTCATAAATAAAGACATAGGGAATTTGCAGACTTTGGATCCATCCCAGTTTGGCTTTGTCAAAGGCAGATCATGCCTTCTAAACTTGGTTGACTTTTTGAAACAGTCACCAAAGCCATTGATGAGGAAAGGCAGTCCATACAGCCTACCTCGATCTGGCGAAGGCCTTTGATACAATACCCCACTCGGGTATCATTGAAAAACTCATCAGCTTAAATGTTAACCCATACATCACAAGATGGGTTGCAAACTGGCTGAGTGACAGAACCCACAGGGTCAGAGTTGCTGGCGCCATGTCAGACTCAAAGCCTGTCACAAGTGGTGTACCACAGGGCTCAGTCCTGGGCCCACTCTTGTTTGGCATCTACTTTTCAGTACAAGCAAACACAGGAGGGTTATGGCTGACAAAGTTTGCAGATGACTGCAAACTGGGCGCCATAGTAGAAAACACATCTGACACAGATATCCTTCAGAAGGGTCTCACAGAAGCGGATAACTGGTGCCAGAGCCATGGCCTAAAGTTAAATGCCAAAAAAAGCATTATCATACCCTTCGGGAAAAACAAGGTTACCCCTAGCTACCAAATAGGTGGCAATCCACTGAGTACAGAAGAAGTTATCAGGGACCTGGGGACCCAGGTTGATAGTAGTCTGTCATTCGACACCCATGTAGCTAAAGTAGTTAGGAAGACCTTCTACATTGCCCACCTTATCATGAAGGGATTCTCATCTAGATCAAGGGAGGTCATAGTCTCCCTATACTCATCACTCATCAGACCAATGATTAAGTACAATGCCCCATTGAATGTATCTGACCCGACACTTGCAGCAGCTGGAGAGGCCACAAAGTTCCTCACCAAAAGGATAAAGGGTCTCAAACATCTGTCCTATGCTGCCCGACTGAAAGAACTCCAGCTCTATTCAGTCGCCACCGCTTGCTCAGAGGTGACCTTTGCCTAACATACAAGGCCATGTCAAACCCAGATTTGATGAATATGCTTCACCTCAAAAATCTAGATCCGTCAGAGCCACAACGGCGGTAGACTTAAACCTCGACACGCCTATTAATAGGGCGTGCTGGAGGGATAGATTCATCACCCAAAGACTCCCTATGCTGTGGAATAAAATCCCGGTATATGTGAGGCAGAGCACCTCGCTGGCCTTGTTCAAGAGAAATCTTGACCAATGGATGGGAGATCGCAGATATACCCCAGGGATTACCTCAGTGTCACTGCTCAACAGAGGCACAGCAAAATAATGGGTATAGTTCCCCATACTAAAGGGGTGGCGTAAGCCACAAAACTATGGGCTAGGCTTGTAAATGCCCTCGGGCAGATAGCCTAGTATGAACCTATGAACCTATGAACCTATGAACCTATGGACAAACACCAGAATGAAGCATTTCCCCCATGACCCCCTTCAGCAGTCTGTCCAACTTTGAAAAAGCACCAAAATGTAACATCCCCCAGTGACCCCTTCAGCAGTCTATATCAAAGTTTGCACAAGCACCAAAATAAAATGTTTCCCCAAGATGAAGCCTTCAGCATTTTGTCCACGCATTTACAAAAAGCATACTAGTAAATAATCCGACTTACTTGAGAGACTTGGTCTTTTTTCTCTCCTAGTATCTCTTCCCACACACCAAATGTGCCCTCAGTGAGTGATTTAGATTTTGAAAAACCCTACAGCCCTCAGTTCACTGTAGTCCCCAATAACATAGCCAAGACACTATCTTTCTTGACCTTGGCATCGCCCCCTTTACCTGCAGAGCCAATCACAGGCCTTTTGGGGGCAGTGCCCAAAAGCAAGATGATGTAAATAGGGCGGGGGAGGTTGTGAGGTACACAGGAGCAACTCAGACTTCTGTTTAGAATATACGCATTGCTGTTTCCCTTAAAGGGAGAAAAAATATTTGAAAAACTATATGTATTTTTTATTTTATGTCAGTGAATTGTGCCCTGGACAAGACAGTGCCCAGGGTGATTGCCCCGTTCACCTTGACCTTGTTACACTACTGGCTTAGGGTATCTACAAACTTCCCCATACATAAGGGTTACAGGTGACAAGCCAGGGGTGAAGTGTGGGATTTCCTCTTCTGTTGGCCCAAACTGGTTTTGAATAGGCTTAGAAAAGAACTCTGAACTCTGCTTCACATGAACAGGAAAAGGGCTAATCTCTGAGACACATTCTTGTCCTTCTAACATGTTTTGTTTATGTCACAGATGATGTTTAGATCCTTAGATGAAGTAATACTAGTGCTGTTTGTTTTGCGAATATAAAGTAAATCCATCAGGGCTGGATTGGAGAATACCATCGATCACCTCTCAGTAGTCCCTAGGAGACTGAGTACTGGGACAGAGCTTTGAGGCAGTCTGCATAGGACATATTATTTACGGTTTGCTATCATTTTGTTGAATGACACTTACACAGATTCCAAAATCGCATAATCACATGGGCTTCTGGAGAAAAAGCGAACCACAACCTTCCAAATGCTTAAAAGTGAAAGCACGGAAGTGAATGGCTCTTGCAAAATCACCATTCACTTTAATGGTGATTTTAAAGCAACATTTGACTTGGTTCGAATGTCAAATGCCGTTCTTACCATATTCGACATATTGTAAAAACGATATTCACATTTTCAGCCAAAATTTTGTGTCTTTCAATGAAATGATAGTAAACTATTATTTACACCCTGTATTATTTTAGTGAAGAACCTCTGACACTGCACCAGCTGTTACAAATGCATGGTCAGGTACATGCCAAAGAATGCATTGTACTTGATTACTGGTCTAATGAGGGCTGAGTATAGTGGGACTATGATCTCCTTATTCCTGGATGCTATACTCTTAATTATAAGTTGCACTATGTTTAAGGATTTTCTCACTACCATGGACACGTGGTGACCAAAGTTTAGGTTGCTGTCAACCTGAGTTCTTGAGACCCATACTACTGGGTGTACTGTTAGGAGAGTGTTATCAACTGAGATAGATCATAAGCAGACTCATGGATCAAATATAGCCAGCTAATCTTTGGACTCAATTTCAGATTGGTAAAATATGCATTACATTAGCTCTCAAAAATGAGTAGTGAATCAAAAGACCTGATAATGATTGATATCACTTCCATATCTTGACAGTCCTAATATAAAAAGCTCTACTTATTCAGTCTGCTGCTAATTTTGTCCACACAAAAAATGAAACATTGTTATGGGTATTCGTGTCATAAAGTGGGACAGTCAGAGTTAAGTTAGCCTCAGAAATGTAATTGTTATAAACTTTATATGCATTAATAAGATTTCCCCCCTTAGAAAATGATAACTGAACAAATAAAGATGTAAGCATTTTAAACAACTAGCATGCTCCAAACTCTCTAAATTCAGGAAGTAAAAATGAAAAAGCCCTTTTGATATGGTCTAGTGTTTTCACATTTGCTATTGAGGCTTATCATGTAAGATCCATCTAGTCCTTTATAGTTTTCTATACTCATTTACACGTTACCTTCATCTGGGTTCATATTATGTTGTTGAAGTTTTAAAAGTCCGAAGCCATATGGCCGAACCCATATGTTCGAACTTTCACGAAAATGTCAAAGAAAAAACAGAAAAAACCTACCTGACTGTTGTAATCAGGGGGGTAAGCCCCCTTGCACCCCCTCACACCCCCACTCTTTAAATATACCAACTCTGAAATCGCACTACAATGCAGTAAAGAGAAATCTTCCCTTTCAGCAATGAACAGAAATCCCCATTGAAATGTTTGAACTTTTCCAAGTACGAGCATATGGGTTCAACGATATGGCATTCAAACTTCTTATGGTTCAGCAACGTAATATGTATCCACCTTCATCCATTCCCAACCTTAATTATCTTCTGTACAGAAATGATGTCCTCATTACTAGATCATACAAAATCCCAGAATTCCTTCTGACAGCTCTTCAAAATGATTTCACCCATCTGCAGAACTGACTTCACTCTTAAACCTTAACAAAAACTGTAAAAAATCCTGAGTGACATTCTTCAGTCCTCCCATGCCTAACTTCCAACACAGCGATCACTATCAGTGATCCTACTGGCATCCCAGTTCTCTAGGTAAGAAGTCCAATGTAGCAAAATAGTAGATAAAGTATTCACAGGTTAAAGATGCCTACAAGCCAGCCAATCCACTCACATTAGACTCCAGAAAGACAGTCGGATTATACAAGTGCTAATACCACATTTAGATTATGCCTTTAGCCTTACTAGCACTTATTTCATTGCATAAGACCATGATGCTTCAGATCAGTGAAAATGAACGCACGAATCACCATTACATGTCAATGTCTAAAGCTAAATGTCTTCCTGTTATAGGCAGAGGAATGCGACTATTAAATACATTAATTTTAAACACCTATTCTTTTCCTACCTCCCTCCACTTGCAGAAAATCACACACAAATCCTCCTTTATGCCACTTCACAATGATCATCGAGGATCTCACTTACTAAAGAGATGAAACTTTAAACTATGAACAACTGAGAAAGCTTTTTGTAAAATTGCTCCTGCCTCTTAGAATTTATTACCATAACCAGTAATGAACCACAACCGATACCCTGCCATTTAGGAAACTTCCTTCTTTTGGAAATGCATAAATACACATGCTTCTAGGATAATGATTAATGCACTTCACTCAAACATACGCCCTACTCCATATATGCATTATAGCTATCAAAACTCTTTGTCTGAGTTAACAGAAATTGGAGAACATGCTCCAGCTGCTGCAACAGCATATGATGTTTACTTAGATCATATGTATCTTTACTGACTATAAACTAATGTATACTCCATATATTATTCTATTGTCTGTCTTGTTGCTGACCAACTTCCTAATACATTTCTAAAGATTGCTGCTCCTTCTATTGCCTACTTCATATCTATCTTGATTAATCATTCCATTACAGAATATGCCCCACTTCTCTGGAAATTATAACACATCATTCCCCTCCACAAAGGCTGAACTAACCAACTTTCGTCCCATAGTCATCCTTTCTCCCCTTGCAAAAATCTTAAAAAAATGCAACCACAATCAGCTCCTTAACCACTTCTTAGTCACAACCTATAATCTAGTTCTCAGCGTGGCTTTTGACCTAAACATAGTAGTAGCATGGCCCTAATAACTTTCACTAACACCATTAATCATCTCCTAAATGAAAGCCATGTTGTCTCTTCATCTTTTTCAATATGTCCAAAGCCTTTGACACTGTTTCCCACAAACTGCTTCTATAGAAACTCTCATCTCATGGCCTCAGTATAGCATCCCTGACCTGGTTCCTGAGCTATCTTTCCAATTGTCAGCAAGCTACCAAATGGGCAAACAGTCTGTCCCCCTTACTCCCCATCTCAGTTGGTGTACTCCAAGGCTCCATTTTTGGTGCCCTTCTCTTTAGCATATTTACTAACAACCTCAGCTCAGCAACTCAACTACCCTACATTGTCCAGTATGCTAATGATTCCACACTTATATGCTCAGCCCCCTCACCACAGAAACTTCAAATAAAAATGCAAACTTCCTTTCAGGATGCAATGCTCATGCACTGGCCCAGTAATCAAGGAGCCTCAATCCTCACCACTAGCACCAATGAGGAGCATGCACATTGGGAAAGATAACAAGTACACACACAATAAAGTACAATATCCCTTAAGAGCACACAGAGATCACAGTCAGTCTGGGGCTGGTTTCTCCCTTTCTCTCCAGATCCCTAATAAGACTCCCCAGTGGCACAGCTATAGGGTACAGATCTCTGCCTAGTGGTCAAGCTAAAACCTCCAGCACCCTCTCTGTCTGACCAGTGCCTTGTGTCCTTGCCCAAGTAGCTGACACACACACACACACACACACACACACACACACACACACACACACACACACACACACACACACACACACACACACACACACACTCACACACACACACACACACACACTTTGAGATATGAGTTATATACAAATGCATAGAAACTCCTGGGGAAGGCTGGCACAGGTTCTCCAGCTATGCTCCCTTCTCTCCAGACTATAAGGTAGAAATTACTGCCACCAACCAGTAATATCAGCTACTATAAGGCCCTTCCCAAAGGGTAACCAGTTCCACTGTGTAATATTACTGTTATCCAAATAGTAAGTGTGACCCAGGGCTAAAGCTATTGGAGTGGCTTGGACAGTAACACCAAATACATACAATGTACTCTAAAAGCTTAAATTATCTCTACACAAAACAGCCACAGTTGAAAGGTTTAAAAATATTTAATAATAAATAAAATCACAAGACAATAATAATTACTTCAACACAATGAAATTACAGTTTATAATTATATATAATTAATAATTAAATTAATACTGTAGAATAGTCTGACATAAATATAGAAGACAGCTAGACTAATCTGGCTATTTCTATCTATCTATCTATCTATCTATCTATCTATCTATCTATCTATCTATCTATCTATCTATCTATCTATCTATCTATCTATCTATCTATCTATCTATCTATCTATCTTTCTATCTTTCTATCTCTAAGAAAAATCACTGCTCTCAATTTTACTTACAGACAGAGCAAAGCAAGTGTTGGTGAGTGAATGTTCTTTAGACAAAATCCAAAATGCTCTAATCTTTCTCTCTGAGAAAGTCTTAAATTGATAAACACCCAGTACTGCTGAGTCATTTCACATTACATCATTTTTATCACTTGTATAGTTTCCAGGTTAACAGAAACTCAAAATTTACATTTCTTAGTAAGCTGCAACTGGACAGGAACCCACAGCAATAAAAGACATTATACATGTAAAACCTTAGTAATTATCTCTTAAAGCAAGACAATAGAAATAATTTCCTGGCCCAGACATCCTGCCTCTGAGCTTGAGATCAAACAGTCATACAATGCTTGACTTATCAGCTTTCTTCCAGCAGAGTACACTGTGGTTACATTTTTGAAGCTCAGTACAACATATAGTTTAATCATAACATACAGTTCTCTTTACATTTGTAAACCAAGCCTGTGGATTATATTAATATTTACAAATGACATAGAATTATCTACAAAATTCTATCTAGCTAGGCTGGCAGCCTTCACACAGGGCATAAAAAATACCTCTTTGAGCATCAACGCATACTAAACCCAAACAAAACTAAGATAATAGTCTTCATAAACAAAAAATCTAAACCATGTCAGTTCCCTCTCACAATTCTGTCCTCAAATGGAACCATGATAGAACCCACAAACCAGACTAACCTTCTAGGTGTCACAATAGATGAGAATCTAAAATTTGGCAAACACATTTCTCTGACTATCAAAAAAGTTCACTTCAAACTTGGCACCCTTTATAGGGCTAAACCATACCTTACTTAGAGTGCCAGACTGGCCACTGTTTGGTCACACCTGCTTTCCACCCTCCTCTATGGATCTCACATATTCACAAACTTTGTAAGACTGTTCTCAATAACCTAGAATGCTGTTACAACAAAATTGCCAGATTTGCCACTAATCATCCGTACAGGACTCACCACTGCACTGCTCTCTCCCAGCTCGACTGGCTAGAACTTCCTAACCTTTTATCTTTCAATCAACTTACCATGGCCCACAAAATAGTCTACCAACCCAGCAACTAACATTGTCCAACCTAGTATTAATCCCAGATCACTCAGATCCTCTAACAAACTAATGCTAAAGGTTTCCCACTCCCACAACTACCATGGCAACTCCCTCTATTCTTACAAAATTGCCAAATTTTGGAACACTTTTCCTCAACCCATCACAACAAATCCTCACTACCATGAGCTCAAACAACTCCTAAAAAACTACCTAGCTAATCACTGACTCTTTTCCTACTATACTTCAGACTTACTCTTCCTAACTCCCTGTACCTTAGCTTATCCTGTTACTTCTAGCCTCCCACTTTGTTCCCTCCATCTCTCTCTGCTGAATTTGCTGACTTGTAACAGCTTCAGACTGCTGCACTGGCTGGACATGGGTTCATATGATTCTTTGCTCATAACTGTGCATGCATTTGTAATAGTATTGAAGTCCCTGTTAATGTCTCACTATTTACATATGTGCACACTGCCTTTGAATTTGTATTCTGTATATGTTTACTATTGTTTGTACTTGCATTGGTGTCTTTGTTTATGCATCACTGTGTGTGTGTGTGTGTGTGTGTGTGTGTGTGTGTGTGTGTGTGTGTGTGTGTGTGTGTGTGTGTGTGTGTGTGTGTGTGTGTGTACACTGTTATTTGAATCTGTATGGCTATTTGTTGATTATAATAGTTATTATTATAGTTAGTCTTCTTACTGTTTTGGAGCTTTTCTCCCCGGGACTCTGCTGAAAAACGGGCTCCTGGCCCAGTCGGACATTATCCAGTTAACAAATGTAATAAATAAAATAAATATAGGATTAAAAAATCAGAGTTGAAGGTGTCTTTGTTACATTCTGAAAGTCTTAACAGTAAAAAGGTTATTAATGAGCTTCTCTTTGCCTATAGAATGTTTTGTTTGTATCTGTACCAGAGATACAAAATGCATTATCACAAATTGTAGGATGTACTTCCATTCATTGTTGCATGTCTGATGAGCTTGGTAGTGACGTCACAATATTTGTAAAAAGCACATAAAAGGCAAAAGCAAAGAAAATTAACTCTGGATTAGAAAATATTCATACAATAATAAATATCACTACAATGCAATATAGTATTTAGGAAACTACTATAGAGTACCTATGTCTTCTACAAAGCATAATGATTTCCTCAATAAACACAAAATATAATCTTTGCTCAGATTTAACTAACCAAACACTGACTGCTAAACTGGTCAATGTTAAATAAGGATGTTTATTAATCAACTATACCAGTCAAAACACCTTGGAATAAATAGTATGAAATCTAACCATAGTGGCAAGATCTTAGACATACTGACAAATCCAAGATCTTTCTGCCTCTCACCCATGGTTATACCTTCTGTGCTTGGCACAAATTATGAAAAAGAAGCTGTTTTCTAACAAATTAAAAACTTAATTTCCACAGGTCTAGATGGCATATACCAAGTAGTTTCCTATAAAAAGTTAAAGAAAATCAAAGTAAACCCCTATTAGTTATATAAAATAAAATGCTAGTGTGCTGTCATATCACTGTTCTACATTGACAGGCTGTGGTAGTCTGATTTCACAAAGGTGGGGGGACACATTTCACAAAGGTGGGGGGACACATCAGACTCATACAGTTTCAAACCAGCATTTTATGTAAAATCACAAAGAGAGGAACAGTGGAGCTTATTTAAAATAACATAGGAGACCTACCCAATTTCCTAAGGAAGAATATGAATTTTCTAAGGGAAACTCTTGCCTCCTGAATCTTGAGGCATTCTTTGAATAGGTAGCAGCAATGCTCAATAAATGGTATTTGACACTAGTTTGCATAAGGGGGCTAACTGACAAACTAAATATCAATAAAGTGGAACCTGTGTGTTGAGAGACAGCCTTACAAGACTATCTGCAAATATATAGAGCTGAGTATATTTTTCTGTATTATTCTGTATTATAGAGCTAAACTGTTGCTTAGATATCTGTTGTCTTACTGTTTTGCAAATATACAGAGATCAGTATATATTTTTTTGGTTTTATAATTTGCAATCTGATTCCTCACATCTCTGTTGAAACTGTCTACGCCACCCCCCTCCCTGTTCTTGGTTGTAGTTTAAATTTGGTGGCTTTTGCAGTGCCCATCCCACTGTAGATTTGATCTAGGACATTCCCCCAGTCCCATCTTTTTACCGCATTCTACCTAATAAACCCTTTATGCACTTGCTTTTAGTCCTTTTTAATTTAATTACATTTTTTCAAACTCAAGTGTGCCAGCTTGCACTGCATGTGAATTGTTTTTACTACTGTTTTTGCTACTTTTCTGAAAAAAAAAATTGTAAGCCTGTTTCCTACCTTTCCTGTAATTAGTGTTCCAGATACAAATTTGCCTTATACAGGACTATTTGTAAGCTTCTGAACCCCCCCCCAAGCCTTTCTGTGTTGGAGGGAAGCCTTCTAGCTTATTAGTGGGAGTGGTAAGCACTAGGTAACCTGTCTACCACATAAGGAGTGGTTCTGGCCCAGAATTTGTAGTTATTGGCCATTTGGGCGGTCTTCCATCTCTCTCAACTTTCTGATTTGAAGGCCTGCATTTGCACTTGTTTCTGTCCTGTAACTCCTGGGCCCATCTCATTTGCTCACTCAAAAAAAAAAATGTATCTGCTTTTACTGTATTTGTGTTTCTTCCTACTTTATTTTGCTTTTGCATCATCTTAAAAGTACTCAATTGTATTTATTACTGCTTGGTGTAACTCATTCCAAGCCTTTTAGTTTAAGCACTTGGGCTTCAGACCAGTTGTTTTACATTAAGAAGGTTTGTGGTCTGCACTGTGGTGGCAGAACAGGTAGCTTACATCCTTCTAAGTTGGGAACTGCTGATTGAGGGCTCAGCGTCTGTTATTCTAAAAGTATATTAATTCTGGTTTAAGCACTTGGGCTTCAGGCCAGTTGTTTACATTAAGAAGGTTTGTGGTCTGCACTGTGGTGGCAGAACAGGTAGCTTACATCCTTCTAAGTTGGGAACTGCTGATTGAGGGCTCAGTGTCTGTTATTCTAAAAGTGTATTAATTCTGGTTTAAGCACTTGGGCTTCAGGCCAGTTATTTTACATTAAAAGGGTTCGTGGTCTGCACTCTTGTGGGAGGAGAGGCTGGACTCTATCCTTCTGAGCTGGGAATTTCTGGTTAAAGGCTTATAGTGCCTGCATATTTGAACTGCTTCTTACTGAAATTGGTACACCTTGTTTGCTGTAGCATAGACTAGATCCAGGCCTGCTGAATCTAGCTTTGTTTGTATGCTTGTTGTTTGTTTGCTTGTTATTTCCCTGAAATGCTAATTCCACCTAAAACACGGCTTTTCAGTGCTTCTGTGGATCCCTAGTGATATCTGCATTGCTTACTGTACTTATTTCCTTGTTTCACTTGAAAGAAAGTTACTGTTTGTCATTTTTGCATTTAAGTTACCTGTAACACATTGCATTTAAGATATCTGGCACTTGCTCACTAAAGCAATTATATAAGTCAGCACTAAAAAATTAAAAGCACTACACTCTCACAAACTCCCCTTGAGTACCTTGTTCCCCATTGGCCCTTTTTTTTCAATTATAAAGGAATTCCCAATACTATTCTAGCATG
Organism: Protopterus annectens; assembly: GCF_019279795.1. Lineage (NCBI taxonomy): Eukaryota > Metazoa > Chordata > Ceratodontiformes > Protopteridae > Protopterus > Protopterus annectens. The sequence goes on along the minus strand of NC_056725.1, from coordinate 1,343,367,286 downwards.
TCCAAAGGTCAGTTGTCAATCTCTTCTCCGGTCCAGCTGGTGAATCTGGGAATCTTGAGGCAATGTTAAAACTGCCTCATATACACAGACAACCCTCTCCTCCTCCCAACAAATTCCAACACATGTGAGAGATGCAACCATATAGCCATACTGGAGGCTAATCTCTCTCAACTCAGTAATGGCGAAACCAGTCAGGAGGAGAAGGAAACCACACTCACTACAATTCCAGTTTCACATAGACCTACCATGACAGCAAACCAAACCCATAAACACACAAAAACATACTCGGAGGCTCTAAATAAAAATCTGCCTAAGCAGCAGAGACCTCTAAAGCAGACACCCAAGCAACCACTACCCCAAAACAAAACACGTGCAACACATAGCTCACAAAGCCAGTGTGCAGAGCAGTCACAGCCCTTAAGGCTAAGCAACACACCTGATACACTTGTAATAGGTGACTCTATTGTCAGTCACACTGACGTCCCGCTCACCAGGCTGAACAAGAAGAAGGTCATGGTGAGCTGCCTGTCAGGCGCTAGGATCCACCACATAACACAAGCACTCAGGTCACTCCAAGGCAAGTACAAATATGACTCAGTCATTGTCCATGCTGGTGTGAATGACCTGAGACGTACCTCCCTGGACTACATGAAAAGAGACATAGAAGAGCTCTCTGAGCATGTAGCCCAGGCTGGTATGACCCTGACCTTGAGTAGCATCTTACCCTCACTAAGAATGATGCCACAATATGAAGACAAGATGATCAATTTCAACAATTGGCTTAAGTATTGGTGTCATTCAAAGGGGATCCAATGCCTGTCAGCCTGGGATGAAATGCTCGACAAGCCACGATGCTTCGCTAGGGATGGCTTGCACCTGTCACCCCTGGGCTTTCGGATATTGGCAAAGGCTCTTGCTACCCACATAGTGCCTTTTTAGGCAAGGTTCAAAAGACAAACCCACCTCCATAGGTATCACAAGGGATAAGAAACTAAGAGTAATGCTACTCAATGCCAGAAGTCTAAACCTCAAGATGCACGCACTCAAAACTCTCCTTAGCATGGAGAACATCGATATCTGTGCAGTAACAGAAACCTGGTTCAAAGCTCCCAAGAGCACCCCAGCACTACCAGGTTATACCTCATACCATGCTTTTTGGCCCCAAAACTTGGACCGAACCACAAAAGGAGGGGAGTATCAATATTCACAAAGATACCCACACCTCCAGGTTGGTGGCACAGCACGAAGCATCAGAGACTATCCATGTGCAACTAACAGTGGGTAAAACTGCCTTCCAGTTTATAGCCTACTACAGACCACCCTCCCAAACCCAAGAACCCCACTCGGCCTTCCTGAGAACACTGGAAAATATGAAGGTCTCTCCAAACACCATTATATTGGACGACTTCAACTACCCAAACATAGACTGGTAGCATTACTCTAGCTCCAACACCCTAGCCCAAAGGTTCCTAGCATTTATAAACTCAAATGCTATGGAACAACTTGTTACCACTCCCACAAGAGGGGAAAACATACTGGACCTGATCATCACCAACATGGGGACTCTATGCTCCAGACCAGAAGTGTATCCCTCACTGGTAAGATCAGGCCATAAACTAATCTCACTGGATATTCACATCCCGACCCCACCCCCTGCCCTGAAAACCACAGTGAAAAAACTTCTCTAAAGCAAATTTCACACTCCTCAAAACCAAGGTGGAATCCTTCAAAGCCCCCGGGCCTGTGGAAAATATGGCCCAGACCACAGAATCCTTTATAAATGCATTCTATGAACACCTTCAGGAATGCATGGATCATGCAATCCCAAATAAAACCAAGACCCAATCCTCCAAAGGCAGACATCCTGTCTGGTGGACCCCAGCCATAAACAAACTATACAATAGAAGGAGGAAGCTACTACATGAAAGAGCAAAATCCCAAAAAGGGAAGGCATCTCTGATCAGTATTAGCAAAAAACTACGGGCACTCATAAAATCGTCTAAGGCCAGATTCGAGAGAAAAATTGCACAGGACACTAAGGATAATCACAAGGCTTTCTTTAGTTATGTTGGGAACCTGGGTGGGAATTCCCAGATATGCTCAGAATTAGTCCAAAATGACAAAAAATACACCGAACCCACAGACATTGCCAACATCCTAGCTGACAGGTTCAGTGCAAACTTCTCCCCCCCTCCCCACCAAAAGGGCAAATATCTATCCCAGCAGAGTGCTGCCCCACTGACATCTCAGATGCTCAGGTAAAAGCTGCCCTCTCCAAAGCAAAAAACACAGCATCAATGGGACCAGACGGTGTCCCGGGCTGCGTCCTACATGAACTCCAAGAAGAGCTAAACCCAAACATAAAACTACTGTTCAATCTCAGCCTTACTACAGGATATGTACCCAATGAGTGGCGTACAGCAACAGTGGTCCCTCTCCACAAAGGTGGTGCCTCAATGGATCCTGGAAACTATCGCCCCATAAGCCTGACTAGCTTGGTCTGCAAAGCTATGGAAAGGATCATCATGGACCTCATAAATAAAGATATTGGGGACCTACAGACACTGGATCTTACCCAGTTCGGCTTTGTTAAGGGCAGATCCTGCCTCTTAAACCTGGTTGATTTCTTTGAAACAGTCACCAAGGCCATTGACGAGGGGAAGGTGGTCCACACAGCCTACCTGGACCTTGCAAAAGCCTTCGATACAATACCCCACTTGGGCATTATAGATAAGCTCACCAGCTTAAATATAAACCCCTATGTCACTAGATGGGTTGCAAACTGGCTCAAGGACAGAACCCACATGGTTAGAATTGCTGGAGCCATGTCAGACTCCAAACCAGTTGCAAGTGGCATCCCACAAGTCTCAGTCCTGGGACCTCTCTTGTTCAGTATATATTTCTCGGAGGTGCAGACCAACACGGAAGGACTGTGGCTGACCAAGTTCTCAGATGACTGCAAACTGGGTGCCATAATCGACTCTCCAGCCGACACAAGCATCCTCCAAAAGGGCCTCATAGAAACAGACAACTGGTGCCAGAGCCATGGCCTCAAGCTAAACGCCAAAAAGTGTATAGTCGCCCCCTTTGGCAAAAACAAAGTGCCCATAAATTACCACATAGGTGGTAATCCATTAAGTACAGAAGAAGTAATTAGGGACCTGGGGACCCAAGTTCATAGCAATCACTCATTTGACAACCACGTGGCCAAAGTGGTTAGAAAAACATTTTATATAGCCCACCTAATCATGAAGGGATTTACATCTAGATCAGGGGAGGTCATCGTGCCTCTTTACTCATCCCTCATCAGGCCCATAATTGAGTACAATGCCCCTTTTGGGATGTATCTTACCAGACACCTGCAGCAACTGGAAAGACCCCAAAAGTACCTCACCAAGAGGATCAAAGGGCTCAAACAGATGCCATATGCTGCCCGGTTAAAGAAACTCCAGCTCTACTCAGTGGCATACCACCTGCTCAGAGGCAATCTGTACCTGACGTATAAAGCCATGTCCAACCCGGAATTAATGGACATGCTGCACCTCAGAAAATCCAAATCCCATCGAGCTATGCACTCGTGAGACTTGAACCTCAGCACTGAAATAAATAGGACATGCTGGAGGGACAGATTCATAACCCAGAGGCTCCCTTCACTCTGGATTAAAATCACAGTCCATGTTAGGCAGAGTCCCTCATTGACTCTCTTCAAGAGGAATCTTGGTGAGTGGATGGGAGATCGTAGGTTTACCCCAGGTATCACTTCTGTGTCACTGTTAGACAGAGGCACAGTATACTAACCTCGAAAAAGGGCATAGCAAAATTAATTTAAAATGGGTGACGAAAGCCAAACACACTCTGGCTAGGCTTATAAATGCCCTAGGGCAGATAGCCTAGTATGAACCTATGAACCTATATGTAGTTTTGTGTTTTAAAATGCTGGGTAAGCAATGCAATGCTAAGAGTCAAGGTGATGGATTACTTCTTCATGGTGGATGTTACCATTAGTGTCCACAGAGCTCTGTCCTGGGGACAATTTTTTTTGTCTTTTCTTTTTTTTCTTAACATTAATGTAGAAAATCATCTGGATAACCAAATATGCTGATGATTAGAAACTGGATAGCATAATTACTTCAATAAAAGGTCATTTTTTTTAAGTTTTGCTGCATGTGCATTAGTCTTACTGTCACTCAAACTATGTGTCCATTGTTATGACTTGCACTGGGACCAAAGCAACGTAATTTCATTCTGCTTGCACTGCTGTGTATATCTGATTGACAATAAAGTTTACTTCGACTTTGAAAATTTCTTCAAGACAGTCTACAGAAACCTATACCTGCTATAATAGTGATGACTTCATCTTTAATATCAACAAATATAACATCATTAGACTTGGCAGAAATGATATAATTCTGATTACAAAATAAATGGTCACATGTTTAACAAATGGCACCTACATATTAACAATCCAGAGACAGCAGCAGAAATAAAATACAAGTTTTGAAAAGTCTATAGTTATCAAAGCCTGAAAAGCATATTTCATAGTCCATCTCACTCCAAACAGCATATCTAGTTACTCCCAAAATTGTTATACCATTTCAAACTTCAGTTGCGTAATCTATCAAAACAAATTGAAAATGTATGAGTCCTTCCAAGAAAGATTATAGGGTTAGACAATTTAAACTATTCAGAAAGTTTTCAGAAGTTAATATTTCATTCCGTTTCTTACAGATTACCTGGACTTCTGTCTAATAATAACATTGTCTGATCTGGTTTTACTTGAAAGTCTACATTTGAAACATTCCACTGATGGGTGTAAACTCAGACATGAAAACCTAAAGCTAAAATTAAATATCAGTAGTAGAAAAATGAGTCAGATATATTTTACAACATCTCCCAAGATTATGGAATAAGTTTATATTCAGAATAAGTCAGTCAATAACATCCTTGAAAAATAATCTAGATACCTCGAAGTGAATTAATAAATAACATATTTTTAAAGTAAAGAACGTTAATAGGTATTAAGCTTGAAGCAGAAGCCTATGAACCTATCAGCTTTTCTGTTTCTGACCCAAGTATGCATCTTAACTTTTAAAGTCAAAGTAAGCTTTATTGAACTTTATTTTTATCCTGAAATCCTTCTGCCCTAGCCTATCTCCTCTCATCTCTCAATATTCCCCCACTAGGTCCCTATGTAGTTCTGACCTTAACCGACTAAAAATATTCAAACCTAAGACTAAAATCGGCTGCAACCTCTACAGCTACAGTTCTACCTCATCATGGAACAAATTACCACTAGAAATTGGGTCCCTCAAACATCCAAATCAATTCAAAACTGCCACTAGAGAGTACTGCCAAACTCACTGGTCCTGCCTCTGCACTCATCCTCCCTGATCTAGCCCATTAATTCCTATGTCATCACCAAAACTTCAAACCTTTTTAGCTCGTAAATCTCTTCAAAGCATCACTCTTCTTCTTCTTCATCTCTTATCTCCATTTCAGATGTCACATACCTCATGAAATAACTACCTACACTATGAACTCTCTTCACTGTTTATTGAAAATGTTTGTATCAAATAATTTCTCTTATGTATGCTTATTATGTTTTGTCCAATATTATTTTTCTGATAAAATGTATTTCATTGTATGTATACATTATAACTCGCTGACACTGTTAACACTAAAAGTGGAAAATATGGAGCTTTTCTTTCCAGGCCTCTGCTGAAAAAGGGCTACTTAGCTCAGTCGGACTAACCCGGTCAACAAATGTAAAATAAATAATAATAAATATTAAGTAGATAGCCACAACGGGAGACTCCTTCCTGTCAATAAACAACAAAAATATGTAAACTCGATCTCCTGGACAGGAACTAGAACGGCAGTCTACAAGATTCAACAATGAACAGAAAGTAATTCCATATAACACTGTTTTATAAAATAAAGCTTATTTTATTCGAATACAGAGTAAGCACTTTCACCATCAGGCTTCTTCAGAGTACTATACTCGCACAAATCATTGGCTTTATATAATAATATAAATTAATAAAATCAATTAACATCTGTGTTCCCTATTAACTTTTAAAGTAACGGAGCATAGAAAACAGTTCAATAAAAAACGAGCATTTCCAAATAAATTAAACCTAGTCTCATTCATCATAAAAATAATACATGATAGTTTTACACAAAAACATTGGTTAAATATTTCCTTATGTTTCTTTATAATGGGACTGCTATCTATTTATCATATTCAACCTCTATAAAAATTCTCTAAGATATCCTATAGTTCACTAAAATATCTATTAAAACAACAGTAACACAGAAAATAACTTGACAATAAACAGGAAAATACATAAAAATCTAAATGCATTAATTAATGAAACAACTAAGTACTGTACTAGACTCCATAAATATTCACAAAAATTTGATTCTAAACTAATTGATTAACATTTGGGGAAACAAGTACAGAAACAATTCAATCGAATATACCCTCGTCAAACCTGATTAAGTCTGACGGTAAAATACTAACCCCATATGTCTGTGTCTCTAACTTCATATGTTCCAACTATCAAGCACTTCAACTATAAAAACCTTAAAACCTTAGAAATAATAAAAATAACAATAGGAACGCTATATAAATGGAATGAAAGATAAAGTGTTCCAAGTTAGCTATCACTACGGAGGAAATGTAATACTATGCCTATTAGGTTTGGGTAGTCTTCTCTTCTTCAATATTGGCTTTAGATTCACTTTATCATTCAGTCCAGGATACTGATCAGCTCTGCAACGTATAATCCATCGTAGTTCGCATTCTTGAGTAAAACTATCCAAGTCTCCACCCCTAATATTTGGTCTAATAGCTTGTATTACATGAAAACTGAATGTATGTGTACTACCCATGCTGTTACTATGCTTCGCCAATGCATTGATGTCTGAACCTATGCGTATTTGATAGAGATGCTCTCTAATACGCTCTCTAAATTGTCTGCAAGTTTTTCCAATGTAAAAAACTGGGCAGAGTTGGCATGTCGCAAGATATACCACATTGGTACTTTTACAATTTGTTCTTGTACAAAAAGAAAACTCTCTGCCGGTCACAGAATGTTTAAACGTGACATTCTTATCTATAAACTTACACTGGTTGCATTGCTCACATGGGATGGTATTGTAAATTTCAGTATTAGATCTAAAATCACTTGAATTCAAAGGATGATGACAAAGTAATTGCTTGAGATTCCTTTTATTCTTATACGAAAACATGGGTCTATCACCTACAATACTGCCTATGTCACTATCCAATAGAAGTGTCTCCCATCGATTTTCAATGATGACTTTCAACTCATTAACATCGCTAGTAAAATGTATTGGTATACTAAGCTTATTAGAATTGGGGCGAAGACTCTGACTTATATTGTTGTCCATCTCCGAAAAGTAGGGACGTGCTCTAGAGGACCTCAAATTATTTACCACTGATGTGAGTCTGTCGATGTGTCTTACACTATAACACCTCTGAACGTATCTACATCTGAGGCTAGATGTCTCATTCTTAATCCCATTCGGCTTTCCTGAAAACACTGGAGAACATGAAGATCTCTCCGAACACCATTATATTGGGTGACTTCAACTACCCAAACATTGACTGGAAGCACTACTCAAGCCCCAGCACCTTAGCCGAAAGATTCCTGGAAATTATAAACTCAAATGCTATGGAACAACTAGTCACCACTCCCACAAGAGGGGACAACATACTAGACCTGATCATTACCAACATGGGGACTCTATGCTCCACACCAGAAGTATATCCCTCATTGGTAAGATCAGACCATAAATTAATTTCACTGGATGTCCAGATCCCGACCCCACCCCCAGCCCAGAAAACCACAGTGAAAAACTACTCAAAAGCAAACTTCTCACTTCTCAAAACCGAAGTGGAATCCTTCAAGGCCCCAGGGCCAGTGGAAACTACAGCCCAAACTGCAGAATCCTATATAAATGCATTCTACGGACATCTCCAGGAATGCATGGATCATGCTATCCCAAACAAAACCAAGACCCAATCATCCAAAGGCAGGCGTCCAGTCTGGTGGACCCCTGCCATAAATAAACTGTACAACAGAAGGAGGAAGCTACTACATGATAGAGCAAAATCCCTAATAGGAAGGCATCTCTGATCAGTACTAGCAAAAAATTACGATCCCTCATAAAATCCTCCAAGGCCAGCTTGAGAAAAATTGCACAGGACACCAAAGACAATCATAAGGCTTTTTCAGTTATGTTAGAAACCTGGGATGCAACTCCCAGACTTGTTCTGAGTTGATTCTAAACAACAAAAAATACACTGAACCCACAGACATCGCCAATATCCTGGCAGACAGGTTCAGTGCAAACTCCCCAAAAGAGCAAGTATCTATCCCGGCAGAGGCTGCCTCCCAAACATCTCAGATGCTCAGGTGAAGGCTGCCCTCTCCAAAGCAAAAAACACTGCTTCCATGGGACCAGATGGCATCCCAGGTTGCGTCCTACACGAACTACAAGAGGAACTAATCCCTCAAATAAAACAGCTATACAATCTCAGCCTCACTACAGGATATGTGCCCACAGAATGGCGTAAAGCAACAGTGGTCCCACTCCACAGAGGTGGAGCCTCTACGGACCCTGGAAACTATCGCCCCATAAGCCTGACTAGCCTAGTCTGCAAGGCTATGGAGAGGATCATTATGGAGCTCATAAACAAAGACATTGGGGACCTACAGACACTAGATCCTACCCAGTTCGGCTTTGTCAAGGGCAGATCCTGCCTTTTGAACCTGGTTGACTTCTTTGAAACAGTCACCAAAGCCATAGATGAAGGGAAGGTAGTCCACAAAGCCTATCTGGACCTTGCAAAGGCATTTGACACAATAGCCCACTCGGGCATCATAGATAAGCTATCCAGCTTAAATATAAACCCCTATGTCACAAGATGGGTCGCAAACTGGCTCAAAGACAGAACCCACAGAGTGAGAGTTGCTGGAGCCATGTCAGACTCGAAACCGGTCACAAGTGCCATCCCACAGGGTTCTGTCCTGGGACCACTCTTGTTCGGTATATACTTTTCCGAGGTACAGGCAAACGTGGGAGGACTATGGCTCACCAAGTTCAGACGACTGCAAACTGGGCCATAATCAACTCTCCAGCTGACACAAACATCCTTCAAAAGGTCTCACAGAGACAGATAACTGGTGCCAGCGTCATGGTTTAAAGCTAAATGCCAAAAAATGTATAGTCATACCCTTTGGCAAAAACAATGTTCCCACAAATTACCACATAGGCGGAAACCCATTAAGTACAGAGAAAGTTATTAGGGACCTGGGGACCCAAGTTGATAGCAATCTCTCCTTTGAAAACCACATTGCCAAAATGGTTAGAAAGACCTTCTACATAGCCCACCTCATCATGATGGGTTTCACATCTAGATCAAGAGAGGTAATCGTGCCCCTTTATTCATCCCTCATCAGGCCCATCATAGAATACAATGCCCCTTTTTGGATGTACCTTACTCGACACCTGCAGCAATTAGAAAGACCCCAAAAGTATCTCACCAAGAGGATCAAGGGTCTCAAACAGATGCCATATGCTGCTCGGTTAAAAAAACTCCAGCTCTACTCAGTTGCATACCGCCTACTTCGAGGCGATCTATGCCTGACATACAAAGCTATGTCAAATCCAGAATTAATGGACATGCTCCACCTCAGTAAATCTAAATCTCTTAGAGCCACACGCTCGAGGGACTTGAACCTCAGCACAGAAATAAATAGAACTTGCTGGAGGGACAGGTTCATAACCCAGAGGCTCCTTCGCTCTGGAATAGAATTCCAGTTCATGTGAGGCAGAGCACCTCACTGAATCTCTTCAAGAAGAATCTCGATAAGTGGATGGGGGATCATAGGTTTGTCCCAGGGATTACTCCCGTGTCACTGTTAGACAGAGGCACAGTAAACTAAACCTTAAAAAGGGCACAGTATACTCAAATCAAGGGGTGGCGTAAGCCATACAGAATCGGGCTAGGCTTATAATTGCCCCAGGGCAGATAGCCTAGTATGAACCTATGAACCTATGAACCTATGAACTGATGGGTTGAGTCTTGAAGCTCTCATAAGCTGCCCTTTCACGACGTTGTCAGATACATGCCTGGGGTGCATACTGCCCCTATGCAACAGTGTGTTCCTATGGCAAGCTTTTCTGTGAACTGATGTATTTAACATACCATTTTGTAATCTAATAATGTCAACATCCAGGAAGGAAATATGTATTCTGGAAAAACTGGATGTAAAACTGAGAAAATGTGTCAAATTGTTCATTTTTGTTACAAAATCCACTAATTGTAGTTCGTCACCCTTCCAAATCAGGAAGAGGTTGTCTACAAATCTCCTATAAAAACCAACATATTGTTGGAATTCACTTAAAGGGAACAAAGAATTACATTCCCATTCAGCCATTACTATATTGGTGTAGCTATTGGCACAAGAAGTGCCCATAGCTACGCCATCTTTCTGAATGTATGTTGTTTCATTGAAAATGAAAACGTTGTTATCCAATACTGTTTCCAAAAACAAAGCCAATAGATCTATAAGACTACCATCTAAATCAGTGTTTATATCAAGATACCTCTGTACACTAGTCACCCCTATTTCGTTTGGTATAACTGTGAATAGGCTTTTTACGTCCAATGTCACTAAAATGTAAAGTTCATTGTCATGCAATGTCTTTGTGAAGTCATACAGTTCCATCAGAAACTGTTTACTATCTTTTAATATAAAGGGATTCTTTTCAACTACTGGTCGTAGATAATCCTCTACAAAAACCGAAAACGGTTCAGTGAGCCAACCTTGGCCCGCTACAATTGGTCACATAGACGGATTATGCATAGATTTATGAACTTTCGGAAGGCCTTGTATAATTGGAATCAGTGGGTTATTCACCTTCAAATATTTAAACAAACTAGATGTTATTGTAAAACTTTTTATTAAGTCATCCAACATATCGTACACCTGAAATACTTTGTTGGTGATAATTTCCATGTCAATCTTCAAATAAAAGGTGTCATCATTTAACATCAACCTCATTTTCTCTAAGTAATTCTCAGTATCCAAGATTACAATAGGACCCCCCTTATCAGCTGGCCGTATAATAACAGACTGATCACTCCTCAGTTTAGTAAGTGCTGTTCTCTGCTGAAAACTTAAATTTCTCTGATGTTTTAGTCTACTTCTCGTATTGTTATCATAATATCTATATAAATCATTCTTCACTAATCTGAAAAAAGTATCTAAGATAGGATGCAATACTGGTTGATAAGTGTTAACTGATTTGAAAACGTTTGTGTTACTAGTAAAAGGGTTTGGTGTTTCATCCCTACCAAAGTCTAACTTCAATTGCACATTCCGTATATACATCCTTACATCTAATATAGAATCTGTAATGTCACTGTTTCTACTGGGTATAAACGTAAGTCCTTTGTTAAGGACTTCTTCTTCAGACGTAGTTAACGTTCTATGAGACAAATTCATAACTAGGGATTCTCGACTCTTCCCAAATCTTTTTCAAAGTGGGACCATTGTATTCCCCTCCAGATCCCTTCCTCTTCTGTCGTCCCCTGCTCATGGATCTGGACCTCCCCCCCTTGACGGGGCAATTCTATTGGGAAAGGGGACTGCATCTGCTGATTGCCTGCCAAGATGGCAGTAATACAAAATGATGATATTGAACTTGCGTATACTTTAAAAGAACCGGCACCAGTGAATTCGAACTCTTTCCGGTTCAGTGACTGTGTTTCCGGAGCCCAGAATATACTTTTGATCTTTGAACCAGATTTAACGAACTTACAAGAGCAGGTATCTAGCAGCAATTTGGTTGAGCTTTCTGAAGACCTGAATAGGTTGGAAGTGGACATATTGAAGCTGAAACGACTTCAATTACAACGCCAACATTTTGAGGCGTGTTTGCACAAACGAATAGTGCCTCGTGGACTTCGCATCCTAAAGATGCCAACTTCAGGTAACAATTTTCCTGAACTGTTAATTAAATGGCAGCAACTTAATTTGGAACTTAGTTTCAATTATATGAGGCTTCTTATAGACTTTTATCGTCCTGAAGAGGAGCAACTTAGAAATAAAGTAACTCGACAACATGACATTATATTACAGAAATATTCCAACCCCGAAGCAGTGTTGGGGAATGGATAAGCTCATGGATAATGTTCAACTATTTGAGAAACGCCTTTTTGAACAAAAAAGAAATAAGATTTTGAGAGACATTAAAGATTTTAAACTCGGTCATGTGTTCACTTGGCCGAGACAGAACGCTGACAGCAGAGTGATACGCAATACTGTAAATAATTCTGTGACAAATGTTCCCATTATAGACAATGTTACCTCTGATGGTGGTGTTACTTGTAATGAAAATGGTGAAACCATGAGGGACAACATGAATTTAACTAGAGATGTTGGTTCACTAAATGCTCAAGTTGATACTAGTGCCAATAGTAATGAATTAGAAATTGTTATAGATATGTGTGCTGGCTCTAGTTTTTTAGTAGTTGACACAGTTCGTAACACTACACCTAATACAAGTGCTTTGAAACTCCTTGAATGTAACGATGAACCAGTGGTTAGAAGTAAAACTGGTAAAAACAAGAATAACACATCTTCCAACTTTACTTTGGCAGGCAATCAGCAGATGCAGTCCCCTTTCCCAATAGATTTGCCCCATCAGGGGGGGAGGTCCAGATCCATGAGCAGGGCATGACAGAAGAGGAAGGGATCTGGAGGGGAATACAATGGTCCCACTTTGAAAAAGATTTGGGGAAGAGTCGAGAATCCCTAGTTAAGAATTTGTCTCATAGAACGTTAACTACGTCTGAAGAAGAAGTCCTTAACAAAGGACTTACATTTTTACCCAGTAGAAACAGTGACATTACAGATTCTATATTAGATGTAAGGATGTATATACGGAATGTGCAATTGAAGTTAGTCTTTGGTAGGGATGAAACACCAAACCCTTTTACTAGTAACACAAATGTTTTCAAATCAGTCAACCAGTATTGCATCCTATCTTAGATACTTTTTCCAGATTAGTGGAGAATGATTTATATAAATATTATGATAAGAATACGAGAAGTAGACTAAAACATCAGAGAAATATAAGCTTTCAGCAGAGAACGGCACTTACAAAACTGAGGAGTGATCAGTCTATTATACGGCCAGCTGATAAGGGGGGTCCTATTGTAATCTTGGATACTGAGGATTATTTTATTTATTTATTTATTTTATTTTACATTTGTTAACTGGGAGAGTCCGACTGGATACATGTCCATTTTCAGCGGAGGCCCGGGGAGAAAAGCTCCAAGTACATAACAGACATATGAACATTGTTAATGCAAAAAAAAGGAAGATAGTTGAGTTCTAAATACAATATAAAGATACATCACATCTTGGGAAAAATCTTGGGATTACTTAGAGAAAATGAGGTTGATGTTGAATGATGACACCTTTTATTTGAAGATTGACATGGAAATTATCACCAACAAAGTATTTCAGGTGTATGATATGTTGGATGACTTAATGAAAAGTTTTACAATAACATCTAGTTTGTTTAAATATTTGAAGGTGAATAACCCACTGATTCCAATTATACAAGGCCTTCCAAAAGTTCATAAATCTATGCATAATCCGTCTATGCGACCAATTGTAGCGGGCCAAGGTTGGCTCACTGAACCGTTTTCGGTTTTTGTAGAGTATTATCTACGACCAGAAGTTGAAAAGAATCCCTTTATATTAAAAGATAGTAAACAGTTTCTGATGGAACTGTATGACTTCACAAAGACATTGCATGACAATGAACTTTACATTTTAGTGACATTGATCGATAAAAAAGCCTATTCACAGTTATACCAAACGAAATAGGGGTGACTAGTGTACAGAGGTATCTTGATATAAACACTGATTTAGATGGTAGTCTTATAGATCTATTGGCTTTGTGTTTGGAAACAGTATTGGATAACAACGTTTTCATTTTCAATGAAACAACATACATTCAGAAAGATGGCGTAGCTATGGGCATTTCTTGTGCCAATAGCTACGCCAATATAGTAATGGCTGAATGGGAATGTAATTCTTTGTTCCCTTTAAGTGAATTCCAACAATATGTTGGTTTTTATAGGAGATTTGTAGACAACCTCTTCCTGATTTGGAAGGGTGACGAACTACAATTAGTGGATTTTGTAACAAAAATGAACAATTTGACACATTTTCTCAGTTTTACATCCAGTTTTTCCAGAATACATATTTCCTTCCTGGATGTTGACATTATTAGATTACAAAATGGTATGTTAAATACATCAGTTCACAGAAAAGCTTGCCATAGGAACACACTGTTGCATAGGGGCAGTATGCACCCCAGGCATGTATCTGACAACGTCGTGAAAGGGCAGCTTATGAGAGCTTCAAGACTCAACCCATCAGTTGAAGGGTTTAGGAATGAGACATCTAGCCTCAGATGTAGATTAGTTCAGAGGTGTTATAGTGTAAGACACATCGACAGACTCACATCAGTGGTAAATAATTTGAGGTCCTCTAGAGCACATCCCTACTTTTCGGAGAGGGACCACAATATAAGTCAGAGTCTTCACCCCAATTCTAATAAGCTTAGTATACCAATACATTTCACTAGCGATGTTAATGAGTTGAAAGTCATCATTGAAAATCGATGGGAGACACTTCTATTGGATAGTGACATAGGCAGTATAGTAGGTGATAGACCCATGTTTTCGTGTAAGAATAAAAGGGATCTCAAGCAATTACTTTGTCATCATCCTTTGAATTCAAGTGATTTTAGATCTAATACTGAAATTTACAATACCATCCCATGTGAGCAATGCAACCAGTGTAAGTTTATAGATAAGAATGTCACGTTTAAACATCCTGTGACCGGCAGAGAGTTTTCTTTTTGTACAAGAACAAATTGTAAAAGTACCAATGTGGTATATCTTGTGACATGCCAACTCTGTCCAGTTTTTTACATTGGAAAAACTTGTAGACAATTTAGAGAGCGTATTAAAGAGCATCTCTATCAAATACGCATAGGTTCAGACATCAATGCATTGACGAAGCACAGTAACAGCATGGGTAGTACACATACATTCAGTTTTCGTGTAATACAAGCTATTAGACCAAATATTAGGGGTGGAGACTTGGATAGTTTTACTCAAGAATGCGAACTACGATGGGTTATACATTGCAGAGCTGATCAGTATCCTGGACTGAATGATAAAGTGAATCTAAAGCCAATATTGAAGAAGAGAAGACTACCCAAACCTAATAGGCATAGTATTACATTTCCCCCGTAGTGATAGCTAACTTGGAACACTTTATCTTTCATTCCATTTATATAGCGTTCCTATTGTTATTTTTATTATTTCTAAGGTTTTAAGGTTTTTATAGCTGAAGTGCTTGATAGTTGGAACATATGAAGTTAGAGACACAGACATATGGGGTTAGTATTTTACCGTCAGACTTAATCAGGTTTGACAAGGGTATATTCGATTGAATTGTTTCTGTACTTGTTTCCCCAAATGTTAATCAATTAGTTTAGAATCAAATTTTTGTGAATATTTATGGAGTCTAGTACAGTACTTAGTTGTTTCATTAATTAATGCATTTAGATTTTTATGTATTTTCCTGTTTATTGTCAAGTTATTTTCTGTGTTACTGTTGTTTTAATAGATATTTTAGTGAACTATAGGATATCTTAGAGAATTTTTATTGAGGTTGAATATAATAAATAGATAGCAGTCCCATTATAAAGAAACATAAGGAAATATTTAACCAATGTTTTTGTGTAAAACTATCATGTATTATTTTTATGATGAATGAGACTAGGTTTAATTTATTTGGAAATGCTCATTTTTTATTGAACTGTTTTCTATGCTCCGTTACTTTTAAAGTTAATAGGGAACACAGATGTTAATTGATTTTATTAATTTATATTATTATATAAAGCCAATGATTTGTGTGAGTATAGTAGTCTGAAGAAGCCTGATGGTGAAAGCGCTTACTCTGTATTCGAATAAAAGAAGCTTTATTTTATAAAACAGTGTTATATGGAATTACTTTCTGTTCGTTGTTGAATCTTGTAGACTGCCGTTCTAGTTCCTGTCCAGGAGATCGAGTTTAAATAATAAATATTGTCATTCAGACCCACACATAGTGTGAGTTAAACGAAATTATGTTGCTTCGGTTCCAAGTGCATGTATCACATATAACTGCAGAGACTAACAAGGACATATAACAGTGACATATGCCTATACTAACCAAGACTGACAAGATCTGAGATACCTATATAATACTGGTAGCAGCCTTCATCTACTATTGCACATGTGGAAAATAAATTATTGCACAGAGTATACAAAATATGCTGAATAGCACAAGTAGATTGTACAGAATGTTCAGTTACTACTGATCACACTTTTAAAGCAGCTTGATGTAGGCATAGCACAAGAAGACAGCTGTACTACTGAATGTTCTGGTCACCACCTATTGATATGTTGTAGAGTTCAGCAGTCTGATAGCATGTGGGAAGAAGCTCCTACTAAACCTGGAGGACTTACAGTCCATTCTACATTATCATCTTCCTGAAGATAAGCAGGAGAACAGTCCATGTGCAGGGTGTGTGTGGTCTCTGGTTATTTTTCTGGCTCTACCAATACATCATGCTTCATAAAGGGCCTGCAGAGCTGGAAGTGGGGAGCAATGATCTTATCCACTACCTTCATCACCTTCTGTAGGGCCTTTCGGTCTGAGGCTTTGCAGTTCCTGAAACAGACTCTGAGATTTCTATGGGCCATTTTCAAAATCTGCTGAATGCTACAAAAAATGTGAGATTTTCTTCTTCAGTACTTCAATATGTTTTATATGGTTTTCAGATAATGGCTAGAGCTTGGAAATTTTCTTTGCATTTGACAATGAATGTTTTGAATGTTCAGTATGATATACATGATGGTCATATCCTGATTTTTAATACTGACACTGTGTTATTCTGTATGAAGGGGTAACTACAATGATATCTTGATATCAATGCCATGAATCATGTAGTGGGCTGTAATATGTTCATACTGAAATCTAAGGTCATAATGATTTACAATGGTCAAATCTATGCTCAGCATTTACTTTAAATAAACCCCCTTATAAATTAAGTGTTTTTCATTAATTTAACATGTGCCTTACAGCATATGCAGTCTTTGTACTCCCTGAACTATTTTAAATTATCAGATGTGGCAAAAGTTACAGGATTATGGACAACAGTAAAAGATGCATCACAATCATGGACAATATCAGAATAATACCACTAGTAATCCCATGTCTCTGACACAACATATGTGATTCTGCATAATCACAGATGGTTCTGTACAAACACACTTTTACAACAATTGTGACACATCAGCAATCTATGAGGGTAATCAAGCACACCGTCCTGACACTGTAACATCTGCTGAAGGTGTTAGGAGGGACACTGCTGTACCTGTATGACAGGTATAACACATGCATCTGGTATAATACCTTGATGGGGGTTCTACACCATCAGACAGTAAGGTTTATGCAGCAAAAAGAATACCTAGATATGGCCAATAATATGTGACAGCACACTATGGCAAAGATGCCACATATGTGATCTAGCAGTCTACCTACTTGGTGATATAGGTATTTAAGGCCATATCTGACAGTGGTGACTGAATACTTCAGTGTGGGTTTGTGTCAAATGTCTTGACCTGCTGACAGTGGTGACTGAATACTTCAGTGTGGGTTTCTGTCAAATGTCTTGGCCTGGTCAGGTTCCACAGGATGATGGTGTTGTCATCATGCATGCTCTCTATGACCTCTTTTAGGACCTCTAACAGACATGGATGTATCACTAATAACTCACACGTCTGTTGCACTCAGCCAGGATATTACTAGTGTCCATTTAGAAAAGGTCCGTGATGACATGTTGGTCTACTTCACAGATGAGAAGAGACAGGATGTGTCTATGCATGCATGCATGCATCATGTGCTATCCCCCTAACTCAGATGGATGCATGTTGATGTACACCCTTCTAGGAGAACATAGTCCTTGTGGTGGGTGTGTTGAAGAGTGTATCCAACTGTGTTAGGTATGTATATGTTCTGAGTCATGCTATGGATGATCTGTGATGTTGTTGCAGCCCACTGACTCTGTGTGATAGGCTAGTAAGACACTGCATACTGCCTATTTTGACCTGGCCTAATGTTTGGACACAATCACCCCCTCAGGTATTATTGCAAAACTATCCCAGCTGGAGATTAACCCTTATATCACTAGATGGTTATCCAAATGTCTCACTGACAGAACACATACTCTGAAAGTTGGTGAATCAACCTCTGTCAGTGGAGTTGTCATCACTGGCATGCCCCAAGGATCTGTGCTTGGCCCTTTACTGTTTTATTTCTTGACAGTCCAGGCTAAAGTATACAGCCTTTGGCTTACGAAGTTTGCTGATTCTTCCATATTGGGTGCAATAATTGAGTCTACCTATGACAATAACATACTACAGGAGGTGCTAACACCAACAAATGATTGGCGCCAAAGCCACATGATCTACAGATAAATGCAAAAATGTACCATTGTTTTGGCCTTTTGCAAAGTGGAATTCCCCACTAATTACAGCATTGCAACACTCCCTGTGTGCTGAAGCCTAGTGGTGCAAGACCTGGGAACATGCATAGGTAGCAATCTGAACTTCGACCTCCAAGTGTCCACAGTGATATGAAAAGGCTACATCATGCACCTCAGAAGTCAGGCCATCATATCCAGAACTGAGGATGATATAACAGCACTGTACTCAAATCTCATCAGAACACTAATAGCGCATAATGCTCCCTTTTGCATGTACCTCTCCAGACAGCTGTAGCAGCTAAAGAGACCACAGGGGTTTCTCACCAAGAAAATACATGGCCTACAAACCATGCCATGATGTATGTGGATAGACTGAAATCCCTGTCACTGCAAACTGTATCATATAAGGTGACCTGTGCATGGCCTACAGGCCAGTCTCTGACATTGCCTTGATAGGAATACTGTACATTTGCAAATCAGCTGTAGCTGATGACATCAGCAGAGTCTGGTAAGAGGAAGATGGTAATATCTGGTGAGGAGAAAATGGTAATAGCAGTGTCCCGCATGCTATTGTAAAATGCTGTCTCTAATGTCAAGCAAGTGCACGCACACACACACACACACACACACACACACACACACACACACACACACACACACACACACACACACACACACACACACCTCCCAGTTGACTGCAGTGAGATCAGAACCCCTACCTAAGTACAAAGACTAGAGAGCTCAGTACTTTATGCAAGCTCCATGGCACAAGTCTGACTTTTGCAAGGCTGCAGGACAACTTATAGTGGATGATATCAGCACTGGATGTTGGAAATAAGATATTGGGAGGCCTGCATGAAATGAATCTATAGCCATGTGCAAGTGTCAGAATATTGGTAATACATGGGATTGGAGTGGTAACTGTTGGATACACACTTATGCTCCTCTGGCTAGATACACACACACACACACACACACACACACACACACACACACACACACACACACACACACACACACACACACACACACACACACACACACACACGCACACACGCACACACACACACACATACACACACACAAACACACAGACACCTTCCAGTTGACTTCAGTGAGAACAGAACCCCTACATATCTAAGTACACCGACTAGATTAATCAGTACTTTTGCAAGCACCATGGCACAAGTCTGACTTTTACAAGACTGCAGAGCAACTTATCATAGGTGACATCAGCACTGGATGTTGAAGAGAAGATGTTTGGAGGCCTGCATGAAATGCATGTGTAGGCATGTTCAGCTGTCAACATATTTCAGGTTCTGAAGGTTACGATTGATGAGTCTGCAATGTGTTGTATTTGATGGTTGTGTTTCAATGTGCAGGTATACTTTAAGAGACAGATTTACAAACTATATGCAAACAGGTGTCCACATTACTACAAGTATTGAAAAAAATGTGAATGTGTATTGTCATTCTAAAGATGTCCATGGTATATAACACAACAGTTGTTATACATTTATGTAGTGTAGTTGATATATTTGTGAACATGTACTGAGAGACTAGGGTTACAGTGCATGGGGGGAGGTAACAAATGGCTGCATTGTTAATATGTGATATTGTCATAGATAGGGTCTTCATATTTTTGTGTCCACATGTAGTTTCATGTTATGAACACTAAATGGACAGTATACAAAAGTAATACATGCTGTTGTCCACTTTGCATAGCACACTGCCAAGCAGCTGGCTTGTGCGATGGTTGGCAAAGTGTTTGCAAGTGCGAGATACACATTTCTTTCCCTGTTTGTGCATAGTTAAGGAGTGTTCAAACGTGAGGCTCATTGCTGAACTTATGAGTTTTAGTACTGAGTGTATAAAACACACCTGCTGCTTAGCTGACTCTGTAGAAGCAGGTGTAAATGCATTGACACATTTCTTTTTCAGCCCAGCTGACATAGGTTTGAATCCAGGTGTATGTAATACTTTTAAATAAGCAGTGATAATGCAATGGAATTATATTTTACAATACATTCACCATGTATTACTGTGTGTTAATGTAGCACAGCATGTTTTAGTAGCATTGTGCAGAGGTAACTGCACCGAAAAGGAGCCAAACTCCATGCAAACATAGAGGCCATAAAGTGAAGGGCCCAATTGTTTTTTTTTTTTTTTGGTACATATGTATGTTGTGTGTGATTCTATTTTTTGACCAGATTATAGGTGTTAAAATGGGGTAGATAGGAAAAGGGTGAAATGGGGGGCAAGCAGGGGGAAGAACAAAAGAAAAGCAATATAGGAATGTACAATGGGGTAGGAAAGAACAATGCTATCCATTTCTTCAATAGTGTAAAATGAAAATGGGTAAGAATATTAGCTGAATTTGGACTGTCACCTCCACAAAGAGGGGTGAAAATAACAATCATGTTGTATAACCGATTGGACTAAATTAAGTCTGTCAAGACGCCACATCTGCAAAATGGAGAGCTTAGTATGGGGCAATATTTTTTGTAAGACAGGTGCCCATTTTTTTTTTACTTCAGTAAGAGAGGAATGCTGGTTAAGGGATGTTGATATTTCTGGGTCAGATAAGTTGGGTAGGTGAGGAAGCATATGCAAACAAACAGGACAAACAAGATAAGACACAGAGGTGCTGAGGGACACAAAATGTTGGGGGACACCATGATTGGGGTGGTGGGCAATGCAAGCTCATGCCCATCAAACATGGGGACAGTGAGAATCTAATCCTCACCTGCAGGACTTCCATCACTGGCCTCTTAATCCACTGGCTGCTGGAGTGCTTGAAATCTTTTCCTCCTATGGACTATGAGACAGAGCAGCCTCTCCATCCGGTGTAGACATACATCAATTATGCTGTGCACAACCCTACACAACAACCCTGGCATCTCCTGGTGGGTGATGAAATTTCCACCTTTTCTACCTTAGGGTGCAAAACGAAAAGAAAAGTGGCAGGACACTGCTGCTTAACAGTAGAACTTTTAATAAAACTATAAAAACACTGTGATCTTAGTACAAAAAGTAAGCGCTTTCGGGTTACACCCTTCATCAGACATCAAACATTTGGCACACCTTCTTTTTTTAAAAAATGAACAACCAATGAAATTCTTCAGAATTAATGATGCACACGCCTACTCAAAAGTGTAGGCTTTAAAGGAATAACATCATTGAGACCAGGGGGTATATGTGCCATTAAATCTATAATCCATTTAGTTTCAGCCAAAGCTGTCTGCAATTTGATGTCCCCCCCCCCCCCGTTTACTCAATCTAACATTAACAATGACTCTGAATGAAAAACTGTGTGATGGGTGTTCATGTACATGCCTGTATAGTGCATTGCTAACATCCCCATTCCTTATACTGCCAAGGTGTTGCAGAATTCTTACCTTAAACATATTGGTTGTCATCCCTACATAGAAGCTTAAACATTTTGTGCACTCGGCCAGATAAACCACATTTGAAGTCCTACATGTAGCCCTACCTTTAAAAACAATATTTTTGCCCGTTCGATGTAAAAATTGACTTCCTTGTTAATATGACTGCACGCTTTACATACCGCAAAAGTGTCCCTGCTGTATTCTTAAAGGGCCTTTCCATTTGCAAACTTTTCTCTTTACATAAAAGGTCACTTAAATTCCTATTCCTTCTATATTGGAAACATGGTCTGTTATCTATGAACCCCTTAAGATTCATATCACTGGTGAGAATGTTCCAATTATTTTTTATGATATTGCAAATATCGCCAATGTTGCTTCCATATGTGAACATCACCCTAGTACCTCTCTCTCTTGAACTATCCTGTCCATTCCCAATAGATGTCAGATCTTGATTCCTATTAAGCCAAGGTTTATATTTAGTCCGCCTATACACTTTACTCTCATCTATAGCCTTCCTGACCAGGTTCTTCCCATAACCTCTCTGTTCAAAATAATCTGTGAGATTACCTAATTCTTGTTCAAATTGTGTATCATCTGTGTTAATTCTTGAGGCCCGACTCACTTGTCCTTTGACAATATTGGGAAATAAATGGCGAGGATGCATGCTGTCGAAAGACAGCAAAGTATTTTTCCAGCAATCTTTTTTATATAGGCTAGATGAAAAACCTTCATGTGTCTGTGTTACCCTGACATCTAAAAATTCTAAACTATTATAAGATGTCTTGACTGAAAATTTAAGAAATGTGGTAGTGGTATGTAAATAGGACAGAAATCTATCAAACAAAACATGGTCTCCGTTCCAAAGAATAAAAATATCATCCACAAACCGTACATACATAAGAATGTGGGTCATCCAATATACATCATTCAATATATGGGAAATTTCCCATTTGGAAAGAACCAAATTTGCATAGGTATTGGCACAGGGGGTGCCCATGGCAACCCCCTGTGCTTGCCTATACATAGAACTGGCCCCTAAAAAGACATTATTTTCCAGTACCAATGTCAACAAATCTTTGATAAGCTCTATTTTGCTGTTAATCACACCTAAATCTGTTAAAAGTTCACTTATTGAATGAATACCATAATCATTATAGATCACTGTAAATAGACTGTTAATGTCTAACGTGATCATTAAAACTTTGTCAACGCCTTCTGGTTTAACAACTTTTCCCAAAATCTGTAAAAAATGCCCTGTGTCTATTAAGATGCTCTTCATTTTTTCAGTATATGGTTTTAATAAATGGTCTACCCATATAGACACATTCTCAGTCACCCACCCCCTGCCTGAGACAATCGGCCTAAGGGGTGGGTCATGTAGACACTTGTGCAATTTGGGTAAGGCTTTAAATAAGGGAATTGTTGGTTTTTCTACCCATAGAAACTGGTATACATCTTCAGTGATACTCAAATTGTCCCTCAAAATTTTTAACTTCATATGCACTTTATCTATAATGCATTTCACTAAAATCGGATTGATTTCTATATAAGCTATGTCGTCCTGCAACAAATATTTAACTTTGTTGTTGTACCAGTCCGCATCCATTACAACAATTGCGCCTCCCTTATCGGCCTTTTTTATTATTAATGAATCATTATTAGCTAAATCATGTAAGGCTTTGGTCTGCTCAAAAGTTAGATTATAATATTTAGAAAAATGCCCCTCAGTATAATATTTAGCTAAATCCTTCTCACATGCACTCAAAAATAAATGTAATGTAGGTGATAGCGGCGGTATAAAACCACTAGCTTTTCTGGGTATTGAACAGCCAGATGTAGCATTGCCAAACATCGTTCTTAACATAATATTTCTACAGAATAGCATAATGTCCATAGTTACCTCATTAAGTGTGCAATTGTTATTAGGCACAAAAGTTAATCCCTTGTTCAAAACGAACAATTTATCCTTTGTTAGAATATGAGAAGATAGATTGTAAACAATGTCAATGGAAGCACCAAAAGTCACTGTAGGGTTTTCCTCCTTTTCCCCACTTCTCTGTCGTCGCTCTGTGATCTTTTCCAGGCCCCTTTCTTCTTGATGGGCGCTGGTAGTTGCTCCAAAAAACGCTTCTGCCCCTGTGGCACCTTCGGTCGCGCTCCAGTGCCCATATCAGCCACTTCTGGAACCTTGTCAGTACTTATCATGGTCTCCACTCCTGCAAACGCCATAACAGCTCCTGCAACACTCCTGGACGATTCCCCAGAAGAACACGGGACCACACTACCCGTGTTTATGGCCGAAATGGACCCATTGAAGGATTTAATAAAATTGTTAGATTCTCTTTCGACAGTAGCACCTCCCTGCATACATGACGTGGATGGAGGAATCAAATTAATAGTTGAAAAGGTGTCCGTAGCTATTGTGTGTCGTTCCTTGGTAACTCCGACATGCTTCGTGCGTCCCACTATGGGACGTGTCTCAACTGGCCGCTCAACACGCTCTCGTTGATCCCTTGAAGGCCGTGGATATTTGGGCCAAACAAAAATGTTACCCCTTGAAAAGTCCTCAAAATCTCTCTTAATTTTATTCATCTTATCAAGGCGTAACTTCTCCACATTATCTTGGAACGTTACACAAGTTTGTTGTAAACGCTGCATACTTTTATTATCAGTGAAATCAGTTTCTAGTTTATGTAGCAAAAGCTGCACCTCTTCTCTTAATCCCTCAGTTTCTGGTGTAAAAAAACTAATCAGCAATTCCATATACTTATAACTTGTATTGATGTTCAACGCCTGCCATTTGGCAAGCAAATCAGGATACCGGTCTCCCTTCATGACATGCGCACATTACTCTCATACCTCTGGGTACGATACCGTATTCGAGGCATGCCTCTAGGTGAAACTTCTGCCACTGCAGGCGTTGCAATTTATTCATTTTTAAGTTTAAATCTTTTAGCAAGTCCTCAAAAGTCTTATCAACCGGTACCGGTATGTCACTATTTTCGTTTCTGTTTTTCGCTATACTGAAACCCAAATTCAGTAATGGATTGGACGATGGTATAAAAAGCTTCTTGGACCATCCTTCGTTAGTCGGTCCAGAGACCGGAATGGCGGCATAAGGACTGCTCAACTCACCCAACGAATTAGCAGCATGCATGGCGTGTAGAATAAAAATCAATGCAGCACAAAACAAATTCTTCCAGCCGTGCTAAAGTCCTACTTACTCCAACACACGTTGTCATCCCTACATGTTTAAGCTTCTATGTAGGGATGACAACCAATATGTTTAAGGTAAGAATTCTGCAACACCTTGGCAGTATAAGGAATGGGGATGTTAGCAATGCACTATATAGGCATGTACATGAACACCCATCACACAGTTTTTCATTCAGAGTCATTGTTAATGTTAGATTGAGTAAACGGGGGGGGGGGCATCAAATTGCAGACAGCTTTGGCTGAAACTAAATGGATTATAGATTTAATGGCACATATACCCCCTGGTCTCAATGATGTTATTCCTTTAAAGCCTACACTTTTGAGTAGGCGTGTGCATCATTAATTCTGAAGAATTTCATTGGTTGTTCATTTTTTAAAAAAAGAAGGTGTGCCAAATGTTTGATGTCTGATGAAGGGTGTAACCTGAAAGCGCTTACTTTTTGTACTAAGATCACAGTGTTTTTATAGTTTTATTAAAAGTTCTACTGTTAAGCAGCAGTGTCCTGCCACTTTTCTTTTCGTTTTGATACTTTGTTGGAGTAAGTAGGACTTTAGCACGGCTGGAAGAATTTGTTTTGTGCTACCTTAGGGTGCAGTTAGTGCAGGGGCAACAGAGGCAGTACTGCCAGGATGGGTCTCAGATGTGTTGGGTGTTAGTGCTGGAGCCAGTAGAGCAGGGACAGGATGACCCACTGGGGCTGCGCTACCTCACTGTACTGTGAAGCATTTAGTGATTTGTTACAGATGGATAGTATGGAGACATTTTGAAGACACATAATAGAAAATAAAAAAAGAGATAAGGGTTGGGGTGAGAGAAAAAAAGAGATAAAATTAGTGCCATCATATGTGACATACAATGCATTATCACAATTATACATCTATTTTATGTGAAGTGTTACATTTAAGTATGCATCCTAATAACTACAAACTATAATTACAGATTGCTCAAAGTAATCTCTGCAGTGTGCATATATTGCACATATGCTTGGTTCATTTTATACAGATTACAGTTAACACCAGGGCATTTATGCCACTTGTATAGATTTTAATTTCTTCTTCTTCTTTCGGCTTTTCCCAGTTAGGGGTCGCCACAGTGGACCACCTGTATGGTCATAATTGGCAGTGGGGTTTTACTGTGTCGAGTTGCCAGCCCAGTGCCTAACCTTCCACAGAAGCCACACACATGCAAGCACTCATGCTTAGGGCCAATTTAGAGTGTCCAATCCTCCTACAGTATGTCTTTGGGATGTAGGAGGAAACTGGGGCACCCAGAGGAAACTCATGCGAACACAGGGAGGACATGCAGACTCCACACAGAAGGCACCCCAGCCGAGGATCGAACTGGAGAACCTCTTGCTGTGAGGTGGCAATGCTAACCGCTGCACCACCATGGCCACCCTTGTATAGATTTTAATTTATGCAATATTTTTATTTAAAGAATTACTGTATTGTATAGTTGTTACTCATGGTATTTGAACCCATGACCTCTGACTATAGTCTTGCACTTGACTCCTAAAGTTGGTTTGCATACTTGCTTTTGCAGTTAGGATATGCATGCTTACTTTGCTACTACTGAATAGAAAACAATAACATTTTTCTTTAACTTTTAAAGCTACAATAATACTTCTCTTGGGCTGAATACATAACACTTCCATCCCTCAGTCTCTCCAAATGATCAGCATCAGCCTGCCTATTCACCACAATTTCACAATTAGCTATGAAAACAAAAGAAAAGAACAGAAAAGCATTATGCATACCAGTCTTGCCTATATTTAGCATTCTATGTATTTTAAATTGTCATTATTAGCATACTTACACAACTATGGGGAGTCACTAGTTTGAAACTCATCCAACCACTGGTTGAGTGCATTCTTCTTGTACCTTTTTAGGTCATTGAATTGATGCCTACACTGTTCTCTAGTGTGTGGGATGTCAGTTGCACTGGATACAGCCTTGGCCAAACTATTCCAAGCCTCAGACTTGTACTGGGAGCCAGAATAGTCTCCCTGCAAAAGCCTTTGACTGTAGTGCTTTACCATGATTCCTGGACTCCTGAACACCCTACTACTGCATCCTAAATTGGGCACCTTCCCCTCTAATGCCAGGCATGTCTAGTCCCCAAAGTAGAGCACTAGCGAATAATGATTTCCCACCAATTCCTGTTATCTTGTTTACTGGTAGTGCACAAACCTGAGCAATGATGCCAACTGTGTTTATGTGATATTAAGTGGAGAGCAACAATGCCAAGCAGGGAGGAAAGCAATTTTGTTTTTGAAATTGGAACATTAAGCTGATACTTGACATTAGTTTGAGCGGTGTCTGCTGCTGTTACTGTTGGGTGATTTAACTTTGCTGACATGCCCTGGGGATATGAATGTCCTAATCTGACACATTTGTTTGGATTTATACACTGCTAAAACTGGTTTTCACAGTGTGGGATTCAAACCTATGCATAAGGGACAAAAGATTTTCTTCCACAGCAGTAACTTTCTATCTTTGCCGCAGAAAAAGTGCTTTGCAGGCATTGTCATGAATCATTCATGAATGCAGATAGATTGTTAACCATGTATGTGTGTGACCTGACAAGGTCCTTGTATATAGATTCACTTTTGCATGTGTCTTATTTAAGTGTGAAGGCCACCCAAGTGCTGATAGCAAAATTATACTTACAGAAACATACTAGACAGTACACCCTCAATCATGCATCTGAACCTTCAAAACACAGTAAGGGTGTTTTATCCCTCATACATATAATACATATCAGTTCCACTATTTATAATTATGTATAAAGTATTACAAGTGATATTTAATATAATGTGAAATAGAACAACAGTAACAATGTCTGGAATTTCCTGAACTAGAACCCAGGACCATCTGTATGGCAGCCCTAAACTTACACCTGTTGCCACAGGAATATTTAAATAACGCTGTATATTTACTGTTCATTACTATAAACTGGACTGTCACAATAGTAAAAATATGTTGCACTTCCTGTATTAGAACCCAGGACCATCTGTATTACAGCCCTACACTTACACCTGCTGCCACAGAAAAGGCTATATAGCAGTTGCATAATTCCCTATTCATTTTTAAGTTCTGTGTGTTAACCACCTTGCAATGTCTTCTATCATATTTGTGCAGTGACCAACAGAATTAATAGAATGTATTAGTTTTGAAATTGTTGACTGTCTGCATCCTGGCTGCAGGTGTTTGATGGCTGCAGGTGTTGGGGAAGCTTGCTAATGCCACTTAATGTTGCTTAGTGATGTTGTGCAGTGTATCTTTTTTGACCTTTACACTGTCTGTACCCTGTCTGCAGGTGTTCTGTTTGCTTCTTATGTGAGTCACTGCTAAGCATCATGCAAACCAGATAAGCACAGCTAAACCTAATATTCATTGTGTTTCTCCATTATCCTTGTTTGCACTAAGCCACACTGGCATTAAAAAGGGAAAATTAGATGAAATGAAGAAGATAAAGCTTTTAAAACGACACTACAAAATTTATGTTGGTACACATGAAATATTTTTATAGAGGTCTGGATTTGAACTGTCACTCCAATGAACCTTTAAAACACAGTAACAGTTTCTTATCCCTCTTTGCCACACAAACAAATTTGCAGCAGAGAACTAAAATCATTATGCATAAAACCAACTGCAACATCATCCACAGTACTAACAAAACATATAACATTTGTTTGTACATGTATTAATTTCAGAAGTAATGCACTAAATGATCATGCAACCATTTATGACTACTGCTTGCATAAATGCAGCTCTGTCTTATCTGTCTTTGTTTGTTGGTCATTCTTGTCTTACATGACCAGTAATCTGAGACACACAGTCTGTAAGGCATTCTGTATCATTGTCTTAAAATGTGTGAGGATATTAAATGGATAGTAAACTGGTAACTAATATAGATACAGAATTGGCTGAACAATGGGCTATAGCCCAACAAAAAGCCTCCATGGGGTTCATTGACGTGTTGGCTGCCTTCTATGACCATTCTATTTATATGGGTATATGTGAGGTAGCTAGCATGTTTGAGGAAACAAAGAAGGTTGAGGATCAACCTTCTTATATTACATGTTTAAATAAACTGAGTCAAGAATTACTCACTTTAGAACACCAGCTCAAGGAGAGAAAAATGCACAAGTTTCACAGAGATATGGGAAACTATGACAGGGGCAATCCCTTTATTACAAATAAACATGTCAAATTTGAGAATGTGAATAAGAAAATTTTCAAATGCAAATGGCCAAGGTCCATTCTTAAGAAATTTGCATCATCTCATAATGCGACATCTGGGGACGACTCCTCTTCAGTTACAGATCTAGATATACAGCATACCACAGCTTCTCCTGTGTCCAAATGTAGTAACTCACAACACCCTTTAGGGGCAGGACAAGGAGGCCAGGGAGAAAACACACCACACATAGACAGCATAGAGAGCCTACTCATACTTATGATACAGAAATAGTTGGAAGTCACAATGTGTTAAACATTTCATCACAATCTTTGTCACAAACTCAGACTCAATTGTTAAATAAAGGGTTACATTTTGTACCTTTTTTTTGTTTCTGAGGACTCTCTTGTACAAGATGTCACATCCTTTTGTCATTTGTTAAATTTGAAATTGCATTTTGAATCATTTACCAACTCTGGGGAGGATGATGCATTTAAATATCATAAATCTAACTTCATGCCTCCAATGCATCATAATTTCCAGATGTTCCAAACATGCATTCTCAAAGATCTACATTTTCATTTTATGGAATCCAGGATTAAGCATAAAAACCTCTCAAAGATTGAACAACAGGCTATACAGGAACTTGAAAATAAAAATTTGGTCATTCTACCTGCGGATAAGGGAGAGGTGGTGGTTGTCATGGACTGGGCACAATATAATGCTGAAGCAGAAAGGCAATTGAATGATGGGTGTTATTATATACATATGCCTTTGGATTCCAGCTTCAGTTTTAATAAACAAATTGATGAATTTCTTTTGTCTGCTAAAGAGGAGGGTATTATATCTGACTCAGTATTATACCATTTGACAGTGCCTGATCACAGTAGTCAATATTTGTATTTACTTCCAAAAATACATAAAGACCTTAATCATCCACTGGGCAGACCTATTGTCTCAGGGAGGGGCTCGATTACGGAACCACTCTCTCAGTTTTTGACAAAATATTTACAACCTTTACTCAAATGGGTTCAGTCCAGGGTCCAAGACACTACTCAATTCTTACAAGTAATCTTGACTTATAATTGCTTAAGTGGAATGTTCTGTGGTAAATGTGTACACATGTTTCAGTGACTGTTTATTTGGTAGCACTTTTAGTGTTTCACTGATGGTTTGTTAGCAAAATGTGTCATTTGCCTGTTGTTTTGGGGCTGGGGGAACCAAGTTGCATTTCTGTGTTGGCACAAACAAGATTTGCTATTGTTACTCTCCTTGTTTTGGATCCAACCTTGCTTTGTGTGTGATTGTAATATGTTACAGCCACACAATTCCTTTTTTTATATTTGAATATCTTGACTGTTTTATGTTTCTCCAGTGGGTAATAGTGAAATACTACCAAGTATGTTTTATATCAATGCAGGACTTTTATTTATGTAATACTTATATGTATTATCCTTCTTTTGTGTTTTATGCCACCTAGGACTATGTCAGCAAGGTGTCCCATTCCCCAAAAGCCCTCCTTCAGTGACCCTGCGAATGAAGTCATTGTGGAAGCATTTTGGCAACATGCCTTTCTGCTTAAGAGGGGATGTGGAGATATGACTGGCAGAATGCAAATTTGGCAGCAGATAGTGGCTGATATAAACACAGTAGGTGGCCAGAGCAAGACATATGATCAGGTGCACCATAGAACCACTGACATGATTTCATCGGCCCAGAGGAGATCAGCTGCAGTGACCCTTGAATGGATGGCTACCGGGGTGGCCTGCTACAGAGCCTCCACTGACACCAAATGAAGAGTTCCTGTCCACTGTCAGGGTTCCAGATAGCTCAGTGGAAAGTGCACAAAAGCATGTGATTGATGCTGGTCTGCTTTTTCAGGGAGGACAGGAATGTTGTGGGAGGAGCTTCCAGGTAGGCTTACCTATCTCAGTTGTTAAATACTTCTTGTATAGTAAAATATTGACAGCAATACTTAAGTTCTGTTTAACATTAAATTTCTTTGGTGGGAAATTGTTGTAGATTGATGCAGTTAACAACATATTCTGGTTGATTACACATGGGCTTGGGGTGGACATGTCATCCAAGTTCTTGTTAGAAGTATCATTAATGGACATATAAAGGGTAAAAAGTTTTAACCCCCTGTGTTACTGTTCATTGTGATGATGGAGTCCTTACCTTTTACTTAACTTCTTC
The DNA here is from genome assembly GCF_019279795.1 of Protopterus annectens. NCBI lineage: Eukaryota > Metazoa > Chordata > Ceratodontiformes > Protopteridae > Protopterus > Protopterus annectens. The sequence continues at coordinate 1,343,335,642 of NC_056725.1, read as the reverse complement.
CAGGACCATCCAGCATAGGGAAAGTACATTTATCTGCACATGGTAAGCCAAACATTTTTATGTCAGTACTGATGAGCAGTTCAAAGAAATATTAAGTTTTTGATGTAGGTGTCAGGACTATTGTGTGTATTGCTGTACTGTTTATAATAGTGGCACCACTGTTAGTTTGTTAACATATATTGGACTATAGTAGTATAGGAATTAATTTGTTGCTTGTGTTTGTTGCTTATTATTATTAAATACTCCTATAGGTTATGGCATACTAAGGGTAGACTGGCTAAACAAGAAAGGAGGCGGTGTAGCTATAATATTTAAACAGCATCTAAACATCCAGATCTTAAAATCATCAGCTCCACAAATAGGCAATGAAGAAATAATATATACCAACCTCAAATATAAACCAAAACAAAGCCATCGACATAATTGGATGCTACTTCCCACCTGGCCAAAACATCCCTCCACTAGAAAACCTCCTCAGCTGGTCTACCCACCATCTCCCCCAAGAAACTATCATTTTAGGTAATTTCAATATTGACTGGCAATCCTGTTCTGGCAACCATCCAACCCATCATGTAAACCTTCATGGCTTCAAGAATCTCAATCAATAAATTTATTTTCAAGGTGCCTTGTATGCTGGTCCTGTTTTCTTTTTGTTTGAATACTTTGCTCTTTGGGACCCTGCAGCTGCCTCACTCACAGAGGTTGTACTATTTGAACCTTCATGGCTTCACACAACTAGTCCAGTCACCAACCAGGATAAATAAAAACTCCAGAAACACACTACCCTGGATTGGATACTAGTCAGTAAGAGCCCCCAGTCATATATAACAGGCTGTTTATCAGATAGCCTCAGTGATCACTCCCCAACATTCCTACTGAAAAAATACCTATATCAAACTAAACCTGTCGTCTACCGTCAGATACATAAAAAAATAAACTTTAACCCACTCACATTCATCTCATCCCTCAAAGAATCTAACTGGCATCCTCTAAAGTACCTCAGTCTTGATGACGCAGTTGAATTTTTTAATACTACCTTCCTGAGCATCCTTAATTACCATGCCCCCATAAGACTTTCCAGAATCAAAGCACAACCCTCCCCATGGCTACAGAAAACCACTAAGTCAGAAATGAAAAACAGGGATAAAGCCTGGGAGCACTGGCGCAAAACCAAGACCCCCTTAACTAGACAGAAATTCCTAGAACTACACAATAGAGTCAAAAAGCTAATAAAACAGGACAAATTCCAATACTACTAGTCTGCCCTAGACTCCTCCGAACACAGCCCCAAACAATTCTGGTCCTCCATAAACTCCATCCTCCACCCAGGTAAAGTCAGTACCCCTCCTCCTAACATTCCTCACTCCTCAGAAAATATTGCTACCTCATTCAACACACACTTCACACAAACCATACTATCACTAGCTAAACAACACAACGCCCCTCCCCTCCAACCCACACCTTCAACTACTAATCTCCTCACTGCCTTCTCTTTTTCTCCTGTACCTACCTCCAACATAAAAAAAAACTCTTAACTAAACTTAAACCCACCAGATAAGCAGCAGACAACCTCCTAAGTGAATACCTACAAATCGCAGCTGATGCTCTGGCCTACCCAGTATCCATCTTGATTAACCGATCTCTGTCAGAAAGTTATGTTCCCACACTGTGGAAAGTATCACATATAATTCCCCTCCACAAAGGCGGACCCTCCACAGAACTAACCAATTACTGCCCCATAGCTATTCTCTCTCCACTCTCCAAAATACTAGAGATGCATACACTCTCAGGTCTCAGACTACCTCCTTACTAACAACCTCCTTTCCAATACTCAGCATGGTTTCCGACCAAACCATAGCACCACCACTGCCTTACTCTCCTTTACTAACACTATCCTTCAGCATAAAAACAATGGCTATCTCTCCTCTGCTACTTTTCCTAGACCTATCTAAAGCATTTGACATGGTCCCACACAAACAACTTATCTCTGTCCTCAATAATCTATCCTTCTCACAATCGGTCACCAACTGGTTTCAGAGTTACCTGTCTGACCGCCAACAATCTGTTGTATGGCAGAATTACATATCTCCCCAACTACCTGTCTCCATAGGGGTTCCACAAGGATCCATCCTTGGACCCCTACTCTTCTCTGTTTTCACAAATAATCTAGCCTCTGCCACCACACATGGCACACTCATACAATAGGCAGATGACTCGACCATCATCTGCTCAGCCCAGTCCCTACCCAAACTGCAAAAAGTCACACAGGAAGCCTTTTCCTCTGTTGAAACTTGGTTATCCGATGCCCAATTGATACTCAACCCAAACAAAACTAAACTACTCATCTTCCAACCCACCAAACATACTCAAAACAACTCTCACTTTAACATCACAGCAAAAGACAACACCACTATATACCCAACTGAACACATCAAATTGCTAGGAGTGGAAATAGACAATAAACAAAAATTTGACATTCACATATCCATGACCATAAAAAAAGTCCACAAAAAACTAGCAGCGTTATACAGAAATAAGCATCTTCTCACCAAAGCAGCAAAGATTTCAATAGCAAATTCCCACCTTATCTCCACCCTACTTTATGCCTCTCTAATATATACCAACCTAAGGCAATGCGATCTAAACAAGCTAGAGCCCTGCTACAACATAATTGCCAAATTCGCCACAGGGGCATCCTACCGTAGTCACCACTGTCTCTCACTTGCTGAACTGGGCTGGCTTGAACTCCCTCACCTCCTTCAATGGTATCAACTCTCACTCGCCCACAAACTAGTAAACCATCCACTAAATGTCCCATCCCTCCAGAATCTACTCCAACCCTATCACACCACCAGACCACTAAGATCCAGCAACAAAAATCACTTGCAGATCACTAAAGCCAATAACTCTGCTGGTGAAGCACTATTCTCTTGCACCATAGCCAAATTATGGAACTCCCTCCCACCCACAATTACCTCCGTACCATCATGCACCCACTTCAAACTTTACTAAAAACACAACTAAAAACATGCTGGCTATGCCCTTGCAACTCCCACTCTAATATCACCCACCCCATCCAAACAGTACCTTTCTTTCCACTCCACTAACTACCTTGATTATAGCAAGCTCAGATGCTCATAAGCCTAGTACTTATACAGCAGGAACTTCTTATTTTAACATGGGTTAATGTCTCTTATGTACTTCACAGATAAAGATTCTAGTTGTCTACTGATGTACTATGTTCTTCATCTGTAAATATGTTGTAAGTAATTGCTATGTAAATTGTTAATCGCTATGTAATCCAATGTAACTACTGTCTGTTTATTTTAACTGTGGAGCTTTTCTCCCTGGGCCTCTGCTGAAAATGGACCTACGTCCAGTCGGACACTCCCGGTCAACAAATATAAATAAATAAATAAATAAATTATTATCACAGGTGATCCTGACAATGGAAGTGTGGGACTCTTACCACCTGATGTCAGAGTATTAGCAGACTCTTATGATGATGGTGACCAAATAGAGGCACAGTCAGAGGGTGCAGAAGTTGAATCTGGCACGGAGGTAGACATTCCACCATCTCCTGTAATTCCATCGGACACAGCCAGCCCATAAAAGTAAACCCTCAGATATTGGACAGGTGGAGGGTGAGACCCTCAATCAGGGTAGTATGATTAGTGCAGCTTCAGTGCCTGTTGACTCTGACCATAGCCAAAGTGTGGATGAGGTACCACACAGGAGGGTTGTTACAGGTGCTCAGAGGAGGCCTGCTGTCCATCCTCCACCTGATCCAGGTGTGTCTTCCCGTGCCAATGCACATATGTTTAGCTGCATTTATTCTGAAAGCAGCTACATGGTCTTCTGTCCCCACCTTCACCAAACATTACAAGCTGGATACTATCTCTAGATCCAGAGCAGGCTTTGCCAGGGTAATCCTGCATGGTTTCATGGAGACTTCCTCTGCTCCAACCTTCCTTTACCTTCCATTAGTTTTGGTACTCTCCCATATGTTATGAATACTGCAACACTGGAATCGAAGGACATAGAATAGTTGTGTAAATTCTTACCATAACCATAGATGTCCTTCTCTTCCATGTTGCAGTATTCTGTCCCGTCCTCCTTTCCCCTTGGTTCATGTTTTTTCTTAGGGTGATAGCTCTGTTATCTCCTGTCCTTGGACTGGTGTTCTGACTGGGGCATTCAGTTCTGAGGATGGTATGTGCATATGTCACTTTTATGGCTTACATCTGCTGCTTGACTATGTGCAATGTCACATGTAACCTACAGTAGTAAAAGTCTGTGGTACACTGGCCAGACATTTGGGTCACCTAGGCAGGGGATCCCTCATGTTATGAATACTGCAATATGGAAGCAAGGGACATCTATGGTTATGGTAAGATTTTACACAACTATTCCTTCTCCTTAGCATGCATGCAGTCATTCATGACTCATGGTTTAATTTAGCCTTCATTAAACCTTTCTAAAGTTATAAGTAATGCATTTTAAACTGCTCCTATTTTGTTCATTAATTTGTGTGTGTGTGTGTGTGTGTGTGTGTGTGTGTGTGTGTGTGTGTGTGTGTGTGTGTGTGTGTGTGTGTGTGTGTGTGTGTGTGTGTGTGTGTACTAAAAATATGTTTTTTATATGCAACAGTTGTCTACTGTTTGGCATTCCTTTTTTCAGGGCAAATATTTAAACCCCAGTGGAACACAGTTAGACATACCAAGCTGAAAATGTCTATATGATTTACTCCATCAGTTTTGTGATGGTTTAATGCATAACAAACTGATGTAGTCAGTCATGTCCATATAATTATGTGTCAATATAACTAGAACTTCCATAGTCATTGAAGGAGAAAATGTTCTTTTTACTGTAATATATTGACTAAATAGTACACAACATGCAATAATATAGTCTTAGTTACCAAGTGGATGCTTAGTACAGATATATGTAGTCTTGTATGTCAGATATCACAAGGTCAGATACAGTAGCACCTTGTGGAAGTCTGTAATTGCTCAAATCTGTGTCACTTTACAACTTCCAGCTTTGTTTGCCCATATAGTGCTGTATGAGTACTCTAGTTCATTCCATCACTGGATAATTAAGATTCCCAGTGGGCCTGATTAAATAGTGTTACATAGTACAGGTCATGGGGAAACATTTGTTAAGCTACAATAACCAACTCATGTGGCCTTAGAATATTTACCTTTGCCCTCGACAGCCATTTGGAGGAGTTCTGAAATATAGTCAGAGAAAACATAAGACAATACATTGAGACAAACATGGAGATGCTGCCATCTTTACCCAAACAGTGTACCTTAAGGTGAGATGTATACCTGTAACCACATATATGTTTTACTTCTCAAAGTTGCCAGTATGCTTAATTTTTTTGAAAAAAAAAATCACATGCATCACTGCAGTTTTCCAAAGAGTTTTATCACCCTGTCTTAAATTTGGACCAGAATGGGTAGCTCATGTCTTTCTTCCATAACAGATATAAGTGTACAGCAGATAGTGCAGAGGATTAAGGCTGTGAATTGTTAATAACCCTGTGTTTGTATTCAAGACAAAGGTATGGGGTTTGATTCCTTCTACTATCATTTGACTCTGAGCAAGTTATGTAACCAAACAGTAATCCTGGATTGCCCCTCAAAAGGGGCAATTTGTCCAGTAGGCTAACCATGTTAGCAAATCAATACAATTCATAAATAAATAGTCTTATCACACTGTTGATAACGAGAACACTACTTTTCTTCCATATATGGAATTTGTTTGTTGAGAAGCAATGTTTATTTCACAGTAATTTTCCCAGTGTGTTAAATAAGCAGAAAATTATCATGCACACCCCAATCTGACATTTGAAAACACTCTTGGCAAGAACCAACAATAAAATAGTTTCAATGAATATATGCTTAATATTTTAGTCTAGCAGTACATTTGACACAGCTACACAAATAGCATGCATCTCCCTAAGTAAGCCAGTCCATGACTAATCCCCAGCATATATTTATGATGAAATCATCATTGCACTTAACATGTTTCAACCAAGTTATACAATGCAAGGCACCATGTAACTTAGCTCGAATGACACTGTAGCTGTTCTGAGGGACCTGGGCACACAGGTCGACAGCAACCTTAACTTGCGATCACCATGTCTCCACAGTGGTAAGAAGGGCATTTTATATTGCTCATCTCATAAGTAAGGGCCCTGTCTCCAGAAAAAAAAAAGAGGATGTTATAACCCCACTATACTCTTCCCTCATCAGGCCAGTAATAGAGTACAATGCTTCCTTTGGTATGTTCCTTTCCAAACACCTGCAGCAATTGGAGAGACCACAAAGGCTTCTTACAAAGAAAATTCAGGATCTTCAAGATCTGTCTTATGCGGACATACTGAAATCATTGTCACTTTACTCTGTGTTGTACAGAATGCTCAAAGATGACCTGTGCCTTGCATATAGAGCAATCTCTGATCCAGCTTTAATGAATGGACGATTGGATGAGTAACCGGAAATTCACTCCAGGGGTTCCACGTGTGTCCCTCCTGGACAGGGAAATAGGTGCTGATTTTAGTGTCTGCTTGAACCAGACACCCTTGGGAACATGGTTTAAACTTGGCTAGGCTTGTAAGGGCCCTGGGGCCATGATATAACTTAAATGACTGGATTAAACAAGATGTCAGCTACTGTTCTTGTCTCATTATTTACAGTGTTCTTGCCAAGCTTAGCCTCACACAGACCAATAGTGTTACATATGTATATATACTGATCCTTGGCAAATATTAAGTTGACCCAGATTGTCTGATCAATATTTTTAATTAATTTATTCACCAGGGTAGGTCCACTAGACACAAGAATCTTTAAACAAGGGTCACCATGGAGCAATATCAGGATAACTGATTTGTTTAGAATCATAACGTATGCCGATGGAAACAGAGAATCAGGCCTAGGAGAATAAAGCTGTTCAGTAGTCCATATTATTATTTTCAGACTATTCCGAAGGTTATGTGTTCACAGTGGGCTTGTCTTGGACTTTATTTTATAAACATAGCACAGAAAATCTTGCCCCAGAATTAAAAAAAAAAAAAACTTTCTAGATTTTATTTCAAATTTTGGGTCAAAGAGCTTTTTTCTGATTCTCCACATTAACCTCATTAAGATGAGCACCATCGTCTATGTGTTCTTGCCAGTTCAAATGCAGAATGAGCAAGCTTCAAAGAAATGGGTTTAGTTACTGCATGCTTCAGAATCACAGTTCTTTTATATCCTTTGGTGATGTTAAACTCCAAAACTTTCATGTACGTTAAATGGAATCCCATACTACAGAATACTGGGATTGTCTTGGCTTCGCTGCTGATTTGTCTGCTGATGAGTATATACTTATATACTCTTTTAATGAAATAAAGTCCTGACATCCCTATTCCTGTACCACTCATATATTAATGATGTGTCTCAAAATGGACCACCCTCTGGTCATAGCAAGGGTGCCAGAAGTTCCCCATTTTAATTTTTCTAAAGATGTTGCCGAGCTAAGGGGTACTCTGTTCTATCACTGTTAAATAAATTATGTAATTTAGCCCATATCTTGAAAATGGTAACAACATTAATCCAGTGAGTATGTCCTTCCATCAAATAGATTTACAGTGAAAGGCTTACTAATGGATGTCTCCCACCCTGCTACCAAAGACCTGATTCAAGAGAGAGAGAAAGAGACAGAGAGAAAGAGCAAAGTTTTCAGTATTTGTAATAACTCAGTTTCCTACAAGTTGCAGAGAGACGACCTGTGCCTGGCCTACAAAGCATTAATGGACCTATTGCACATCCACAAAACACATAAGAACAGAACCACTCTATCCATGGACCTACACCTCTTCTGCAACATAAGTGAGGCATGTTGGAGGGACATGTATGTTTCTCAGCAGCTACCCATTCTCTAGAAGAGGCTTCCTATCCATATGAAACAGAGTTCTTTCCTGCACTTATTCAAGCAAAATTTGGATCAATGAATGGGGAACCATAAATATACCCCTGGTCTGGCACCTATGTCTCTATTAGAGCAAGGAAGCTTATAAATGCTGAACCACTCATACCTAAGTCATATCACCCCCAAACACACACACACACACACACACACACACACACACACATGTAGGCGCACGTGCACACACACACACACACACACACACACACACACACACACACACACACACACACACACACACACACAAACAGAAAACCTATGGGTCCCATACCTAACTAATATTACTGAGTAGCGTAGCTAGGCATAAAAAGGCCCTTTAGGATTGTTACTCTAGTATTCTACTATGATACTTGGACACTGTAGTAGCTCTACCAAATGCCTTGGCAATGTCGTTGTATTCCAGCAGAGTTTATGACTTACTTTATTTATTTAACTTCTTCCCTTGATATGCCCTTCTTTTTTATTTAAATTCTACTCCCATTGGTATGCCTTTCTTCTTATGGACAATCCCTACAAGGACATAAATAACCTCTGTATCCTAGTATTGGATGTGACCAACTGTAACCTTTTATGTATATCCTTGTCTCTCCCTGCCTATGTACAATCTGATGTTTTATATAGTATGTCAGTTTTATTCCATTTTACTCCTGTAACATACCTTGCTAATCCCAAGTATTTTCTCCTTCTTTTTCCACATGTCCTCACATTTGTTATGCTAACTCCCTTATTTAATCTCTCACACCAATATTTTGATTCCCCTATTGACTGTATTGGCACAAAATTCTCTACTACTTCACCATGTCAAACTCAACTCAATATTTCCTCGTTGTGTGACTTTGCCAAAAAACCTTTATCTTCTGCCACCATTACTACCAATTTCTTTTTTTTTTCTTTTTTTATTTTATACTCATTTCGCATTTGTCTTGTATACCTTTTTCTTTTTCTTTCATATTTATCTCAAATTAACATATCCTGAGTATTTTAGATAGATTTGTTTGATGTTTATATTCTTCTCTTATCATTGTATATTCTATTGTAAGTGATACTGATTTGTTGTAATTTGTATTCTATGGTTTTTTAATCCCTGGGCTCTGCTGAAAATGGGTCTTTGCCCAGTCAGAATTTCTCTATAAACAAGTGTTATTAAATAAATTAAATAAATAAATAAAAGCTTTTCACTGAAGTGCCCCAAGAATCATTTTAAGTCAAGTTTGTCTTTCACATGTCTAGTGGTTCAGCTCAGTTGCCCAGTGGATTTTCAGGGGATCTTGAGCAGAAAGCAGGAGTAGACTTTTCTTACGAGGCTGGTTCTCCTCTCAGATTACTGTTACAACTAGCATGTGTCAGATGGGCCATTTCTTTAGTGGGAAGTCAGGTTCCTCTGAGCACTGGATTACCATTGCAGCATGTGTTTGGCAGGAGTGATTTCAGGATTTATTGATGCTGCTCTAACTGAAGATGCTGTAATGATATCTAAGCACCACACGAAATGCTTGGGCACCCTTTAGATAGTTTGTCCTTTGGATTTTCCTGTTAAGATTTCCCCAGAAAACCTTAGTTGCCTGTGGTCCTTAACTTACTTTCATTAAGCTCTTTGTCAATTGCTTTTGTTCTACAAGTCCCTTGACATGCCACACTTTACTGCAGTGTATTTTTTTATTGTTGTGAATCTTCTCCCGATTAGTTTCTCACTGGTTGTGTCCCTGCTTCTAGGGCCCACCAGGCATATGTGCAGCGAAGCCTATGTCTAGTTACTTTAGTTACTTGCCCAGTCAGAGAGTATGTAAGCAGACACTGAAACAGTCAAACCCACAACTGCAGGATGGCGCTTGTTAGAGCTCGTAGCTTTCATCGTCTATCTTATAGTACTATACTGTGGAGAATATTGGTGACAAGGCTTTTTTGGTTTGGACATTGTTGTTTATTTATTTGATTTACTAATTGGCCTGCTTGATCATTTATTTCTATATTTGTTGGCATCTAAATCTCTGTTTCTGTTTTGATTTTTTTCATAATTTAAGTATTAAAACAATATATATATATATATATATATATATATATATATATATACATATATATTACGTGTGTGTGTGTGTGTGTGTGTGTGTGTGTGTGTGTGTGTGTGTGTTTGAATGTAATACAGAGAACCTGTTGTGTAACCTTGCACTTTATTAATTTCTACAGTGCTTGCTGCGGTGTGAATGAAACCATGAAAACCAGAATTTAGCTACTTTTTAATGCTAGAATATTGCAACATTCTGTATTTTTACCATGATTCACTGACATTTATGAAATCCTTAAGAGGATGAGTGGTGAATCATTCCTTCTGCACTCAAAGCTCCTATTTAGAATTTTCTGGTTACTATCGAGTTATTTTATAACAAACATTACAAGGAACTGGATTTTAAACAGCAACCTTAACATGTATGTATGCAACTGCTTAAGGTACATCCTAAAAATAAATACAGCTTGCACATCCGCCACATAACGCATGCACTCAGGTCACTCCACATCAAGTACAAATATGACTCTGTCATTGTCCATGTTGGTGTGAATGACCTGAGACGCACCTCCTTGGACAACATGAAAAGGGACATGGAGGAGCTGTCCGATCTTGTAGCCCAGGCAGGTATGACCCTAGCCCTGAGTAGCATCCTGCCATCACCCAGAATGATACCACAGTACAAGGACAAAATGATTGACTTCAACAATTGGCTAAGCTTCTGGTGTCATTCTAAGGGGATCCAGTATCTCTCTGCCTGCGATGACATGATCGACAAGCCACGATGCTTTGCCAGAGATGGCCTGCACCTGTCGCCCCTGTGATTCTGGATACTGGCTAAGGCTCTAGCCACCCCTATAGTGCCTTTTTTAGGCAAGGATCAAATGACAAATTCACCACCCTAACAGGTACAGGCAAGAAGAATCTGAGGGTATTGCTACTCAATGCCAGAAGTCTAAACCTCAAAATGCACTCTCTCGAGGCACTCCTTAAAATGGAGAACATCGACATCTGTGCAGTGACAGAGACCTGGTTCAAGGCTCCAGAGAGTACCCCTGCATTACCAGGCTATAATTCATACCACACCTTTCGGCCACCTAACCTGGACTGAAACACTAAAGGCGGAGGAGTGCCCATATTCATTAAGGATATCCACACCTCCAGGCTAGTTGCTCAGCATAATGCATCCGAGATTATCCAAGTGCAACTAACACTGGGCAAGACCGCATTAGAAATTGTAGCTTGCTACAGATCCCCCACCATGCCCCAGGATTCCCACTCCTCATTTCTTAATACACTGGAAAATATTAGGGTACAACCTAACACCCTAATAATGGGCAATTTCAACTACCCTACCATTAACTGGGAAAACTACTCATGTACCAACTCTTGTGCTCAACGTTTTCTGGAATTCATAAATTCCAATGCCATGGATCAACTTATCAACACCCCCACCAGGGGCAGCAATATCCTAAACCTGGTTATTACCAACATGGGCAACCAGTGCTCCACACCAAAGGTCAATTCCTCATTGGTCAGATCCGACCATAAGCTGATCACCCTAGACATCCACATCCCTCCCCCACCCCCCATTAGGGAAACCACATTAAAAAATGTCTCCAAAGCCAACTTCACGCTTCTTAAGACAGAAGTGGCAAACTTCACGACACCCATGCTGACGGACAATAGAGGTATGACTGCTGAATCCTACACAAATGCACTTTATAAGCACTTACATGAGTGCATGGATCGTGCAATCCCTAACAGACCAATATGCTATCCTCCAAAAAAAGGAAACCAATCTGGTGGTCCCCTGCCATAAATAAACTCTACAACAGAAGAAAGAAACTGTTGCAAAAAAGAGTAAAATCCCATGATTGGAGAAACACCCTGGTCAGCTTCAGTAAGAAGCTGAGATCCCTCATAAAATCCTCCAAAGCTAGTTATGAAAACAAAATTGCCACTGACTCTAAAGGCAACCACAAAGCATTCTATAGCTATGTCAAGAATCTCAATGGCAACACTCAGATCTGCTCTGAGTTACAGCACAATGGCACTAAATATATAGAACCAACGGATATTGCCAACATCCTGGCAGATAGGTTCAGTGCTAACTTTACCCATCTGTCATCCCCTAAAGGGCCCACCTCTATACCAGAAGAATGCAAAATTCCTGTAATCACGGCTGCACAGGTAAAAAACACACTATCCAAAGCCAAGAACACAGCATCCATGGGACCTGACGACATCCCAGGCTGTGTTCTGCATGAACTACAGTACGAACTGGCACCCCACCTAAGTACCATGTTCAATCATAGCCTCACCTCAAGCTATGCGCAGGGGGAGCCACCACAGACCCCGGAAACTGCCGCCCCATTAGCCTAACAAGCCTGGTCTGCAAGGCTATGGAGCGTATCATCATGGAACTTATAAACAATGACATTGGTAATCTCCAAACTCAGGACCCCACCCAGTTCGGGTTTGTAAAAGGCAGATCATGTCTCCTAAACCTGATAGACTTCTTTGAAGCAGTCACCAAAGCCATAGATGAGGGTAAGGTGGTTCACACAGCCTATCTAGATCTCACCAAGGCTTTTGACACCATCCCCCACTCTGGAATTGTAGATAAGCTCACTAAACTAGGTATAAATCCCTATGTCACAAGATGGGTTGCCAACTGGCTCACTGACAGAACCCACACTGTGAAAGTAGCAGACTCCAAATCCAGCTTCAGACCAGTGACAAGTGGAGTACCACAGGGTTCAGTCCTGGGTCCTCTCCTGTTTGGTATCTACTTCTCTGAAGTACAGGCCAACACAGAAGGTCTTTGGCTAATGAAGTTTGCAGATGACTGCAAACTAGGAGCCATAATCAAAACTCCAAAAGATGTGGACATCCTACAAAAGGGCCTTGCTGAGACAGATGCCTGGTGTCAAAGCCATGGCCTCAAGCTCAATGCCAAAAAGTGCATTGTCATTCCTTTTGGTAAAAACTCAGTACCCATGAACTACCACATAGGTGGTAGTCATCTTAACACCGAAAGTGTAATAAGAGACCTTGGGACACAGGTAGACAGTAGTCTCTCCTTTGATAATCACATCACCACAGTAGTCAGGAAATCCTTCTATGTGGCACACCTCATCACAAAAGGTTTCTCATCCAGGAAAAAAGAGGTCATTGTTCCCCTCTACTCATCACTCATTAGACCCATTATAGAGTACAATGCCCCTTTTGGTATGTACCTCACAAGACATCTACAACAACTGGAAAGGCCACAGAAATACCTCACAAAGAGGATTACCAGCCACAAAGAGATGCCCTATGCAGACCGTCTCAAAAAACTGCAGCTTTACTCCTTTGCATATCACCTACTCAGAGGCGATCTCTGCCTAACACACAAAACTATGTCAAACCCAGAGCTTTTAGACATGCTCCACTTAAAGAAATCCTAATCCCTACGAGCTACATGCTCTAGGGACCTAAACCTTATCACGACAATAAACAGAACATGCTGGAGGGATAGATTCCTGTCCCAGAGACTTCCCATACTCTGGAACAAACTACCTATCTATATCAAACAAAGCTCCTCATTAGCACTCTTCAAAAAAAATCTTGATGATTGGATGGGAGATAGGAAATTCACCCCGGGGATCACTTCTGTGGCTCTGCTCAACAGTGGCACAGGAAAATAATTTTCTTGAGTGGCGAAAGCCAGGGTACCTTTGGCTAGGCTTATATAGGCCCTAGGGCCAATAGCCTAGTACGTACCTATGAACCTATGAACCTATGTGATATCAGTGCTGCTATTAAAGACTGTAATGCTGTTTGTGATCGAAGCAGGAACCTACAAATATCCTGTATTCTTTGTTTTTCTGTGTTACATAGGTACAGCTAATACGCCAGGGTGCATGTTATGCAAATGATGAATAGTGCCATCTACTGTATTCACTTCAAATGCATGGCTCAGCTCAAGATTCATATGCATTATATGCCTATTACTTTAGCTGACTCAAGTTGGTTACAATTCAGGATTAAATTTTCTGAAAAATCTGCACAGCTTACATACCTCTTCATTGTCCTGAATGAATCAGTCTGTTATGACTACTTTTAATCATGTACAGAGTTTTCAGTGTTCATTTTATACATGCATCATAGCCTACATTACCTGGCTTAAGTAAACCTTTCTGATTTGTCATAATGTACCCATTTAATACCCTTGTGCTGCAATCATTAGCATTAGATCTGCAGCTACTAATCTATAAACCTATGAACCTATTAGATCTGCAGCCAGTCTGACTATTTTCTAAGGCACAATTTAGACTCTCAATGCTTGAGACAGAGGGACATAAAATGCTATTTCTTTGTACAGTTGGACAGAAATAATAAACTTAAGAGCATTATCAACTCTGAGCTACAGTCCCCTACCCCACATCCCGTTCCCCCCTCTTTCTGTACAATTACTCCTGTTACAAGATGAGAGTTTTGCTTTGCAAAACAGTGTTTCAGTGAAATATTGACAGGCATATAGTAATCTGATTCAAAAATCTCAGTAAAGTATAAGAGCAAGACAGCTACTATAGTATGGGAGTGTATTTTAATGAGAGAATGAATATGTAATTGCACAGTAAAATTCAGTTTCATTATTTTAACAACTTAACATGATTTGTTTATATGTTCTGCAGCAAAAATGAAACTCTAGATAAATGCATGGCTTAAAATCATAGTTTCATAAAGGCTGAGTGACTGAAATGGTGATTTATGCAAGTAATACTTCCTCACATGGCAAAGACTCCTTGAGGTTACAGTGAGGAAATGATACTTAGATGGAAGGGTTTATGACTCACAGATTATTGCTACAAGCATTCTCTTTGAGGAAGACTATTGCTCGTGATTGCTAGAAAAGTATGCAAGCTATAACCTTAGACAGAAATAATCCCGAGGATTACGAGCAGGTCGCTGATGCTAACTACATTATTATGTGTATGAGATGTGAATGTCAAGAGATTCACCTTGAGAGTGAAGCTCAAGAGATGAATCTTGGCATCCAGGTCAAGAACAGATAATGTTAGGTTAGCATCAGTGACCCGCTCATAATTCTTTGTTGTACATGGAGCTTTATCTGCTCCATGTACTATTAAAGTAAAAAAAAAAATGCAAAGTGTTTTGCCAGCTTTCAAAGCCATAACGCACTTAGTAAGTGCTATCAGAAAGGCAGTGTAACTCAATCTTTTATATTTACACTCACCTTCAATGCCTCTCAACTGTCCAGATTTTCTCAAGATGTCTAGATTTTTGACTCATATGTCGGATAAGTTTCTCATAAAGTCCACAGTTCTCAGATTAATTACTGAGGACTGAAAACATTAAATAATGGCATACATTTAAGTTTCAGACATAGTATCCTTCAGAAAATCAGGCGAACACATCCAGTTATTCTAGTAACTTTGAGTTTAGAACAGGAAGTCAGGGACATGTTACCAATGGACAGCAGGCTGAAAGAAATCTCTTATTCTGCCACTGTCCTTTGTAATGGCAGATTTTACTGCCTAGTTTGAGACACAACCTTAATTTCTGCATGGGGTCTTTAACATTTGTTAAAGTCAGGCCTCACACCACTCAAGCACTTAACTGATTTGTCTTTTTCAGAATATTGGGGTGTAATCAGCATGCTCCATGCACTACAAAAATAAATAAATAAATACATAAAAGAGGAATGCATTTGGAATAAAACAATTTCCTTGGTTGCTTCACCAACACCTCAAAGCCATTGCTTTTACTTTTATCACTATCACCATTGCAGGAAAGGATTTTTGGAACATTTCATCCTTTTAGTAAGTGTATTTAATTCTGATATAAAATGTAAAACCCGTCCCAAATGTGCTGTTACTGTTAAACATAAACACAGCAGATAGCCTGACAACACCGTGAGCAAGTAGCAGTGTTTACCTTGTTTTAAGCATTCAACAGCTTTTTAGTATTCCCTCACATCTTCTTCTGCATGATATATTTTTTGAATGTTTCTTTGATATTGACTACATAAATGCAGAAACAGTGAACTGTGAACATAAACATGTGGAAGGGAAAACCTATAGAACAAGTCCCTATGCTACTTGTGTTGGCAGTGCGCCTCATGACAAAATGAAAGACATCCTACTTGATGCTTTAGAGCCTGCTTCTTACTTAGGACTTTACCCATTTCATCACATTTTCACACCATCACAAACTATTTTGCTTCTTTTCTACTCAGCAGTGGAGAGCATACAGGATTACGATCAGGTCTGCAATCATAACCAGTTTATTCTGCATTAGAGGCATGGATCCTAAGAAATTCACCTCTCAAAATATGCTTGACGAGTGAATCTTGGTATCCATGTCAAGAACATATAATAAAGGCTTATGGTTAGTGACTCGATCATAATTCTTTGTAGTTCATAAGAGTTGTATCTGCTCTATGTACTACCAGTTCCAAGCAAAAAAATGTAGGAGAGTGAAGTGCTTCACTGGATTTCAAAGCCTTAGAAAAGCAGTAAAGCACTTAGTGCTGTCAAGCAGAGAACAGGCAGAAACAAAGTGCCCTTCTATAGAACTTACAGCTTTAAACGTTGTTAAGACACTTTCTTTACCACACTTCCTATTTATATGTGTGGCAGAGTGAAGTTCTAACAGCTTTTAAAAGCTGTTTTACCTTCTGCCACTGTTCTTTGCTGGCAGGTACTGTCTGCTGTTTCTCACTGTCACAAGACCCAATCTTAACAGCACCTGGGAATGCTTAACAGGCATTTAAGGACTCCTAAATGCTTTTAAGACTGTGCCGCTCTTTTTCCTGACTTCAGAACATAATCATGGAGCTCCATCCACTGTAGTATTGATAGCTTTGCAAACATAAATAGCTCGCATTCCTCCTTTTCAGTGGTCCAGTTCCCTGCACATCTAAATGAGCAAATCAGTGAAGACTATCAGGGTGCCATGTACACACAGCACACCCCACTACTTACTTTTATAGTATTAAGTAAAATGCTTAATAAGGGTGATAGGAATCATGTCATAACTCAGCTGTGTGATAGTGGTTAAGTTTGATCAAAATGATATGCATATTAAATGTGTTTAAACATTTTCTCAGAAATGACTTAAAGTTATATACTATTATTGTAGTGATCTCAGCTCGTGATAAGGTCATAGATACATAGCAATTTTCAAGATATTTTAGTTACTAGCATAGCTAAAACATCTGCATACAATTTGCAGAAAAATAAAAGTGATGCTTTTTGTTGCTCAGTTTTATACCTCGGAGACCATTAGTGAAAGACTTTAACCCAGCAGTTCTGATGCACAAATCAAGAAAGCAATGCAGATGTTTTGCAAATGTTAACTTTCAGCTTTTAAACTTTGCTTGATTCCAACAATGCCAACATTTTTTTGGTTGTAGTAGATGAAGCCTTGCATACCTGTAGCCAAGGGTGCCCGCAGGCAGGTGCAAGGGGGTGCACTTGCACCCCCCTGGAACCGGCTGGCCGGGAAATTAATTTAAATAAAAAAAGTTTTTTTTTTTAAAGGGTGTTCCTCTTTAAGAACGCCCTTTGCATCCTGTCCAGTCGCACAGACGCAACAGGTGTTTGCGACCTGTTTTCCATCTGTGTCTGTCTTGGCTGACGGTTTATGTCCTTTTCTTTCACGCCTACTGGAAATTTTAATTCAAGAGAGGACGTTCGTGCAGATGAATGTAGAAGTGAAAGGTAGGTGTGTGAGTTTAGGTGATATGTGTGTGTGTGTGTGTGTGTGTGTGTGTGTGTGTGTGTGTGTGTGTGTGTGTGTGTGTGTGTGTGTGTGTGTGTGTGTGTGTGTAAGAACTAGATAAGTAGGACTCGAGTCTGTGGATGTAAGAAGTAGATAAAAGCGTGTATGTGTATGTAAGAATGAAATCGGTAGGTAAAGGTAATGGAACTAACTCCAAATCCTAAATACAGCCATTAAGTAAAACTGTCTAATACAACTGGCTTTTGTTTTGGGTCTCAAACAACTTGCATTAGCAGCTCTTTAAAATATAAGAACATTTTTAATTAATCTTGTACATTCAAAACAGCAATGTATTTTTTTCTATTTTTCCTAATAGATACAATTATTGCCATTGATTTTAAACTGTTACTGTTGAAAATAATTTCAATAGCTGCTTAATAAATCGAATTAGAAATCAGCTATAATTGCTTGAATAACGATTATTCTCTGCAAGTAAATAAGAATGTTAGGTACTCTATGACTGAGGCATTTGCTATAGAAACCTGTAAAGTGTAATGTTTTCTAAACAGCAGATGTACATATTTAATTGTGGTCAGTGTTAGCTGATGATCACTTTACAATAATTGTTTTCTTAGGTAGAATGACAGTTGGTAAATAAATGTATGCAACATTTACTCCAAACTATGCTTTACCTAGTATGAGTAAATAGTGATATGGGAAAGGCCTGAGTTTTTCTTGGTTTGACAAGTGTGTTGTGTAAAGTGATTCAACTGTGTTATGTAGACTGTCTGCATGACCAAGTTGTGTTCTCACAGCTGCCTGCATTTACAGACTGCTGCTTCCAACATTAAGATGGGTTAAGAAGCAACAGTAGTTATCTAGCTTTATAATATACTTCCAGCCAAAAAATATATCTATTTAAAAAATGAGAAAGTGGTGCATTATGATGTACCTGTAGTTCATTTTCAGTTAATTACTGAGAGTGTTGTGTTATGTTTTCTCTCATTTTTATTAGGTTGAGATGCAAAGTTTTTTTTACTAAAACTATTTTAGAATTCAGTAGTTTTCCCTTATTTTCATACTTAGATTAAACAGGTGGTAAAGTGTTGTAGTGTGTGGCATAGTTTCTATGGCTGAAAGATTAGTGTTTTCATCTACTCTTTTGATAACAGCATTCTGGGCTGGGAAAAATCTGTTTTGGTCAGAATTTTAAAAATTGATCTAAGGCTATGAATTCATACACCTTGCTTTAAATGATGGCCTTATTGCCAAATATATGCTGACATTGCTTGGTATGGTTCCGCAGTTTCTTCTTTTTCAGGAGATGGACAGTTTGTAGGCATGTACAATCATGCCTCCATTACACTATTATTTCCCTTATTGTAACAGATATAATGGACTTTAGATCAGAAACTCTTCATCCAAGGAGATACTATTGCCTGCTGTGCCAAGCTTCTACCAATTTCTGAGTTTTTGGTAAAAATCGATGGTTTAGTGTGCACACATTCCAAAATGTGACCAGGTATAGTGGTGGAAATCTTGCTGTGGTCATGCTTCTGTACATAACTTTTCTCAGTTTACTCAAGGGCATAGCAGTGTTAGAAATACTGTATCAGTTCTTGGCTCTCAGTGGGGAATGTTTCTTGAATACTGTAGAAAGTTTCTATCACATCACAAAAATCAGAAATGCTAATGTTACTGATTTTTTTTACTTCAAGGTGAAATTTGTTTGAGTTACAATGCAGACTGGAAAGCATTAATTAGTGCACTTTCCCCACACATTTTGTGTAAAATGAAATAAATGCTTTGGAAATGGCACCATTAAAATGTAACATTTAATATTTGTAATTGCCTCTACTTTGAAATAATACAGAACACATTTAAAATGCTTATTGAATATCCTTTGCACAACTAGTCATATGCTCTTAAGGATTTTATGGACATTAAACAGTATATTAGTGGGATTGTCCTTCTACTACAGTAAGTGACAAAGCCATGAACACTGTAAAGCTGTCTACAAATGTGTCCTTTCATAAGAAATGTACTGACCTTAAGCCAGATGGTAGAAATACTTAAATCAGTGAGACCTTGTTTTGTTGAAAATACTAACACCCTTGTAACACTGGTATTCTCTGTATACCTTTTTATCTGAAACAACCTACACTTAGATGGATAGTCCTTAATATTTAAATTTGTTAGACTTATATCATTTACCACATTAGTTATTATATGTTTCCTTAACCGATTAACTCTCTGGAGCATAGCCTTTTAAGATGGCAGTGCAATCATGCTTTCCAGGGATGAGGAAGCTATCATATCATCTACCACGAGACATGGTTTCCCCAAGAAAGTATGCATCTGAAGTGCAAATTGGCACAGGCAATGTATTTTTATTCAGTGGAGCTACTACCCATGCTGATATAACACTGACTTACTCAATTGCTCACCTGCTGGTGTTGTTATCTTAACTGTTCATCCTTTACATTTGTCTGAGAGTTTATGTTTACATGCCCAGCATTTATTTATCTTGCAAAGTTTCTCCGAATTATATACATAGACATTCAACTAACTGTACCTCCTTCCTTCTCTATGAGGTAAACACCCCTTACATTTCTGGTTGCAGCTAACTTTCTGTCCATCAAGTTTTGCAATGTGGACAATCTGCAATGTGTGGTGCTTACTCTTTGCTATTTATAGCTGATAAAATGGGCATCATTAACTGTGCCATTCAATAAATAGCATAGCCAACAAAAAAGTCACAGACCTCTCTCTCTCTTTCTCTCTCTGGGTCTACGTCACATCACTGAAATCCCATTTCACCGACTTTCATTTCACCTAGACCAAATCACCTAAATTTCAAAATACTGACAACTCATTTCACCGAATCTCATTTCACCAAAAGCTTACAATGCTAAATTTCAACACACTAAATGGGAAACCATAGACAAACACACACAACACTAATGACTACCTCTTTCCAGAACTTAAAAACTACTTACCCTCTTAACAGAAACCAGACAGTATAAAACCAAACTAAGTGGGGGGCTACATCCACCACACCCCCCAATATGGGGGCCTCTGTCCCCCACACCCCCCTAACTATATATACTAACTCCAGGATCACACTATAGTGGGGAAAAAGGGCATATACCTTTTATTTGCCTTACAGTACTCTACACGCTGCCGCTACTGCTGGGAACACACAAAACATTCACCATATTACTTTAGATACGTCCCATACAAATGCAAAGAGACATACCCACATTTAAAAACAGTACCCCACTTTTTACAGGACTGTTGGTATTCTGACAGTATTTCAAGACGTGGCAGTGCAATGTATGGTGGTAATGCAGCATTTTATTCTAGCAACTTTCCAACATTATACAAGCAATGTTTAAAATGTGTCCCTGGGTTTTGGCCTTTTGTCCCCCCCCCCAATAAATTTTGTCTTTTTCCAGATTTCTTGTGCTGCAAAGTTCAGAGATACAGCTGAGTGTCGAGTAGATTTTACAAGGAGCTGACAGCTGCAGGGGAGCAAAAGTTTAGTGCTGCTTATGCTTAGTCTGCTTGTATCGTTAATAGCACAACAGGTAGTGTACTTGCTTTTGATGCTGAAGGCTGTGGGTTCTACTCCCACAGTAGGTAGATGCATTACTGATACTGTACTGTGTTGTAAAGGGGGTGGATGCTGCAGTCCTTTTTGGCAAAGATACCTAGCAACTATGAACCTGTTATCAGTTTGCTATCCATTCCCTATTGCGGTATTACTAGCTTATCGTGTTTTTAATGCATGCAACAAAGGCAATTTATTCTTCAAGGGCAACAGGCACTTTATTTGTAGATGAAACAATGACATATAAAGTTGTTTGCTAGCAGCAACCTCTTTATTAGTTACAGATTTCTTTAATGTGGATTTTACTACTTCAGAGATTGTGCATATTTACTGATACTGGTGGACTATAGAAGGTTGAGTAGACTTTTTATGATGGAAATGTTCTGAATTGGGCAGTTTTGTCATTTGTGTATGCATTTTGTTTCATTGTTTACTTGAAAAATGTTCAAAACAATGCACTTAAAATGCCCTCTAACTGCTATACTATATTGTACAAGGAATATAATGTAATACAGTCAGGAAGGTGTATCAAAGAGCATGTGTATGTTTCATGTTCAAGGGGACTACAGTTTTGAAGACAGCCCAGAGTTAATATTTATCTGCCACTGACAAAATGTATTTTCTTTGAATGTGGGTTTCAATGCTGTTTTAATGCACGTGAGTTTCAAGGGCAGAGACGTTTTAATGTTAAGTCTATTTTCATTGTGAGACTGCATTGCTTTGTTTAACAGATATCTATTAGGGTTTGTGCTGTAAAATGCAAAATAAAACTTTCAAATGAAATCTAAATCATCGCAGAAGTAAAGCAGTATGCACATTACAGTGTTTATGGTAAATGGGGCAAAATAACCAAGGAATGGGACATTGGAATGGCTGCAGGGGGGAGGCTCCATTCGACCATGATTTTGTGGGGGGGGGTAGCAAACTCAGACAGCCCCGGTTGAACTATACCTCTCAGTTGTCCATATTTTGCAGAATGAATAGATATTTACTTCTTATTTTTGGTTTGTTCCTCATACAATGAAGTCACTAAATGACAGACATTGAGTTTCAGATGTCATAGCCTTCAGAAGAATGCATGCTAATGCAAGACCCGTTCTATCAACTGTCTTAAGTTTATACAAGAGCAATTTTAGTAGCGTTTGTATGTTTCCCCCAATATATTTGGCCTTGTGATTTTCCTGCATTAAGAGGTTGAGAGGTATGTGCAAATCACTTTGTAGAATTAGGAATATCCAAACCTCTCCATTGTCCCCAATTTTGGCTCAATGTTGCTCTCCCCTAATAATCATTCCTCAAAATGGCAATTTTGGAAGAAAATGTGAGTGACGTCTCCTAGAATAATGGTGTTGGCTTAATGCATAGGGACACCATATTAGTTAGGTAGGAGATATGGACTGATGGGGTACATAGAGGGGACCTATAGTTAGGTATGACACAGTAAAGAGTTTTGTTAATGCTAAGTTGGATGCAGAGGAATTCCACATCATTATCTCACCTACCAAGTCTGGAGATGATGAAATGTTGTTTAAGAATATGTAGACACCATCACCTTTTCATCTCAGGTGATAGGCCTTAACTTGTGGCAGGTATTGAAATCCTGCATTAAAGGAGTGCTGTCATCGGTCTTGAACTAGGTCTCTGTGATGCATATATAGATGTTTTCCAGGGGAAGCAGTGCTTGTAAGGAGTGGACTGTTTAGCTTAGGCTCTGAAAAGGAAATTGGTTATTTTCTAATTCATGTAGCTATAAAATTCAGTATAAAAACTGTAAAAGTTTCTGAATGCAAACACACTATTAAAGCAGCATCATGGTAGGGAGTACTGCAGTACAGAGATATTCAACTATATACATAGCCATGAGATCTGAAGTAGGAGATTCATTTGTCAGCAACCTGTGGGGGTATGGATCCGATATCGGATCCGAACCGGCATGGTTTATCCAGCTATGGATCCGAGCTCCTAGCTCCTCCCCTCACCCATAATGCCCTGCTCTCCCTAGATGACCTCAGATCTAGTTTGCCGCATTCATGGTGACAGCTTGATCTTTGAGCTCCTACAGCTAAGTGGAAATTTGTTATTTACTAAGGGTTTTTTCGATCTTTAAATAGTACCTTTGTGTGAAAGTTTTAGGTTTTCCACCCATTTTAAACTGTTTTTGGTCAAGTTACTAAAATTTTTGTGTAATTCCCTCCCCTCGCTGGTAGCGTAGTTGTGTGTGCGTGGTCTTTGGGCCCTGTAGTGTGACTGGGTAGTTAACTTTGGTTAACTTGTTAGTTTTTATTTTTTTCTGTTAAAAAAAAAAAAAATGTCAGAAGCCCCAAAGGCGATATTCTCGAAATGCTCCGAGTGTGGCCATAAGCTGTCCCCTGCTGATGGCCACACTCGTGCCTCGATGCCTTGGGATTGAACACCTCACTTCTGGATGTTCAATCTGTGCAGGGTTCAACCCCAGGGCATTGAAGGAGCGGACGTCGAAGCTGGTCTTGGCGGGACTTTTGCCCCCGGATTCGGCTTCGGCCTCCGCCCCGTTGGTAGTTACCGCTCCTGCGGTACCTGCCCTACCTGCTCCTGCTCCTTCTCCCGGGACTCAAACTCCCTCTACGGGTTTGAGGGACAGGGAAGCTAGGAAGAAGGACCGGAGAGAGAAGCACCACAAGCGGCGGGCCGAGACCTCCGTCTCGGCCCCGCCGGCTAAGCGGGCTTCTCCTCCGGCCTCTCTAGCTACTGGTTCTCCTCCTCCTCGGCTCCGGTCCCCGACCTTTTCACCAGGACCTGAGGAGGAGGAGACCCGACCTCCTTCGAGGCTATCGAGGCGGTACTCAAGGCCTACCTTGGTAGCCTCTTTGAGGTCGACTTATAGTCTTTCTGACGCTGATCTGGACCGGATGATGCGAAGGTTCATCCAGGCCCAGATGCAGATGGGAGTGCTCCTGCCTCCCCCCCCCCCGGGGGGGAGCTCGACTCCTTTTTTCAAGCCCATAGCTCCTTCTCCGACCTGCTACCCGGGTTCGGAGCGCTCGGAGCTGGGCAGCTTTGGAGCCGGGGCTGGGTCGGCTCCGATAGTACTGGATGTACTCGAGGGCAGGGTTGGATCCGACCTCTCAGAGCCTTGGCCCGAGTTTCGGATCCAAGGGACTCAGTGTGCCTTCGGCGCCGTCCGTGTCGGAGCACACTGGTCCCTCGGTTCCGAGGGGCTCAGCGCCGGCTCCAGTCCCCTCCTCGGATCCAAGGGGAAGCCGACTGTCGGATCCTTTGGTCGAGGCCGGCTCCCCTTCGGCTTTTGATGTAGTGGAGAGGGCTCTGTTGAGGGCATCCGGACCCCCGGCACTTGCTTCGGCTCCGTCCCGCACTCCATCTGCTCTGGGTCAGGCTTCCATCACCCGGCCACTGGGACAGCCCGTTTCGATGTCCCAAGCAGTTCCTGTGGAACTAGACACTGCTTGCGAGGGCTCCTCGGACAGCCCCCCCGAGGAGGCACCTCGCAAGCACACGTGTAAAAGGAGGCACATAGACTCCCCCGAGTCTTTAACTGAAGACACGGACTTGGAGGAAGGGGAAGGCTCCCCAAGATCACCCCCCGAGGATGTCTCCTTTGGAGACATCATGGAAATGCTTCGTATAAGAGGTGGGTGGTCTGCCCCAAAGTCTTCGGATGAGTCCATGTTCTTGGAGGCATTCGAAGCGGGCCCATCTACCTCTTGGGTGTCCCCTCCTGCCGACCCCCTGGTGGACCTTATTACCACCAGGGCGTGGAAGGAACCGGACACCGTGGAGCCAATTCCCAAAAGGCCAGACAGGATTCTCAGCCCCCCTGCTGACCGTGCCCACTGGAGTAAGGGTTCTCCGGTAGATGCCATGTTGACGGCAGCAGCCACCAAGAGGGAACTCGCCCAAGAGAGTCCCTCAGTCCATCCTCCGAGCAAGGAGTCTCGGATGATGGACCGCTTGGGGAAGCGAATGTTTAGTTCAGCGACCTTCTCAGTGAGGGCGCTCAACTATCTGGCACATGTTATTAGGATGCAGCGCGATCTTATTAAAGAATACGCTGCATCCCCCCCAGAGTCCATGTCGGAGGAGGACAAACTGTTGCACTCCACCCGTATGGCCACTCTTCGGTCTGTTACAAATACCTCTATGCGGTTGCTTTTCCACGCTACTGAGGGAGCCGCTAGAGCTGCAGGAGTAGGCCTAGTCATGAGACATCAGGCCTGGCTCTGCCATTGCGATTTCATGGAGCCCTTCAAGGCGTCTTTCATGAACGCCCCCTTTGATGGTTCTGCCCTTTTTTGCAAGACGGTTCGCGACACCTTAGTCCAGAGTGAGAAGGACGGGAAGACGCTGTCTGCCATCAGAGTCCGCTTCTCTGTGCCCCAGAGGTCCTACTCTAGGAACCAAAAGGGCCAGAAGAAGATGTGGTTCCGGAAGTCGCAGCAATCCCAACCTGCTCCGGACAACCAGTCCTTCCGTGGCAGAGGAGGACAGGGCGGACGCCGCCCCAGGGGGAGAGGGGCCCCCAGGAATTTCGGGTCCAGAGAACCTTTCTCTGAGTGGCCCGCACAGCAACCCTGAGGGGTTGCCCGACTGCTCCACTCTGGAGGCAGTCGGGGGACATTTTTTGAAGCACCTAGCAGCATGGGAGTCCATAACAACAGACCGCTGCGTCCTCCGTATCATATCCAGAGGATACAAAATCCCCTTTCTTCACGTCCCGAAACCAAAATCCCTCCCCGACGTTCCACCCGATCAGAGGGAGGCCGCTTCAGCAGAAATTGGCTATCTGCTGAGGAAAAGAGCCATCCAGCCCGTCCCCCAGACCAGATCGGATCAGGGTTCTACTCGAGGTTCTTTTTAGTGCCAAAAAAGACGGAGGACCTAAGACCCATTTTAGATCTGTCCCTATTAAACCTGGCAGTTCCCAAGGAGAAGTTCCGGATGGTCACTTTACAATCTATCCTCCCCCTTCTGGGAGAGAATCACTGGATGTGCTCCATAGACCTCAAGGATGCGTACTACCACATACTAATGGACAGACGGTCCAGGAGGTTTCTTAAGCCGGCTGGGAGCCAGTCACTACCAGTTCAGGGTCCTTCCCTTTGGTCTCACCACAGCCCCCAGGGTGTTCACCAAAGTACTAGCAGTGGTTGCGGCCCACCTGAGGCTTCAGGGGGTGCAGGTCTTTCCGTACCTGGACGACTGGCTTCTCACCACCCCAACAAGGCATCTACTATCTTTGGCAAGGGACTCCTTTCTTCAGCTAGCTCCCTGGCTAGGTATCACAATAAACATAGCAAAATCCAACCTGGCCCTTACTCAGCTGATAGATTTCATAGGTGCCAGGTTAGACACAAGGAAGTTAAGAGCCTTCCTCACAACCGACAGAATTCGGAATCTTCGACTCCAGGTGCGGGCCATCCTCCACTCCAGCTCAGTTCCAGCGGAATTGGTCCTGAGGGCACTAGGGTCCATGGCGGCAGCGATTTCTCTTCTCCCACTCGCCCGCTTGAACATGCGGGTACTTCAGTGGACACTTCAACTACAATGGTCTTACCTTTCTCTTCCCCTGCATCATCCCGTTGCAATCAGCAAGGCTTGCAAGCGGTCTCTTTTGTGGTGGCTCCATTCAGAGGATCTCCTAGGAGGCCGCCCCTTTTGTGCATCTCCCCCCCTTGCCACAGTGACCACAGACGCATCTCGCCTCGGGTGGGGGGGGGGCATTTTGTGAGATGGACGGTCCAAGGCACGTGGAACGACTCAGAGACCTCCCTGCATATCAATGTTCTGGAGATGAGGGCCATGCTCTTGGCGTTGTAAGCACTGTAGGCCTTTCTTCCCCTGGGAACAATTGCGATTCAATCAGACAACATGTCAGTGGTCTGGTACATCAACAAACAGGGGGGAACCAGGTCTTACCCTTTATGTCGGGAAGCCATGAGAGTGTGGGAATGGGCGATCTCCACCAACCGCTTTCTCATCGCAACGCATATTCTGGGTCAGTCCAACATCCTTGCGGACAAGCTCAGTCGCACCATTCTCTCCCGTGCAGTGGTCTCTCAATGCTCAAGTAGCAAAACGTATCTTCGCACGGTGGGGAACTCCTTGTTGCGATCTCTTTGCTTCTCCCTTAAACACCAAGTGCGACAGTTTTTTCGCTCTAATCCCTCCACCAGGGGATTCCCCGAGGGACGCTCTGGTGCATGCTTGGCCTCCCGGTCTTCTGTACGCATACCCCCCTCTACCTCTGATGCTCCAGGTTCTTCAGAAAGCCTCTCGGTTGGGGTGCAGAATGATCCTCATAGCCCCATTCTGGCCTCGGCAGATCTGGTTCCCTTACCTAAGGTCTCACTCAGTGAATCCACCTTGGATTCTAGATCCCATCCCGGATCTGATAACACACCCATCGAACCTACCATCTCCGAACCTGGACAACCTGAAGCTAACTGCTTGGCTGCTCCAGTTCCACTCCTAATCAGGACTCCCGGTATTTCATCTCCCGTAAAGTCTATCCTGGTAGCGGCACATAAACCCTCTACCAGAAAAACTTACCGCAGTAAATGAAAGCGATTCTCCATTTGGGCAGAGCGGCAAGGTCTAGATCCCTTCACGGTACCTCTTCCCGTGGTCCTAGATTTCCTTACCACTCTTTTTAATGATGGCGCCAGTAGTACCATGGTCAAAGTTCAGCTAGCGGCCATTTCTCATTATCATGTTGGTCATGACTCTGGACCTCTTATGTCTGCCAAGTTATGTAAAATCTTCCTAAAAGGCACCTTTCTGCTTAGACCCCCTTGTCAAACAGGCGGTTCCACCATGGGATCTTTCATTGGTTCTTCAGGCCTTGACCGCTCCCCCCTTCGAGCCTGCGGCCACTGTAGATCTAAAATTCTTATCTCTTAAGACTGCATTTTTAGTAGCCATTACTTCAGCCAAAAGAGTTTCAGAACTTCAAGCCCTTTCCATAAAGCCGCCTTACTTGATCTTCCATCCGGACTGTGTGTACCTCAGGATCAATCCCTCTTTTCTTCCTAAGGTAGCTTCGGAAGCAAACATTAATCAGTCGATCAACCTCCCTGTTTTCTTTCCTAATTATCAGAACAAAGGCGAGTACAAGCTGCATTCATTGGATGTTCACAGGCAGCTTCATTTTTATCTTAACAGGACAGCTGGTCACAGGCAATCTGATCAGTTGTTGATTTCCTTTGTCAAATTCAATCTGGGTAAACCAATTTCAAAAGTCTCCTTGTCACGATGGATTTCCCAGTGTATTCTATTAGCTTACCAAGCTTCTGGGAGGCCCGCACCAGACGGAGTTCATGCTCATTCAACCCGGTCTGTTTCTACCTCAGCAGCCTTTAAGGCTAGGATACCTCTGGATGACATTTGTTCAGCGGCCACTTGGGCTTCATCTCATACCTTTATTTCTCATTACAAGCTGGATATCACGTCTAGAGGTAGAGCATCCTTTGGTTCCGCGTTGCTCCGGAATATCCTTCCATGATGGCCGCCCAAGATTCAGGTAGCTGGGGACTCTGTCCCACAGGTTGCTGACAAATGAATCTCCTACTTCAGATTTAGAAGTTATGTACTTACCATAACGTTCCATCTGAGTAGGTGTATTCATTTGTCTGCAACCATCCCACCCTCCTATCCCCCTGGCCTTGTCAGTTCCTGCATAGAATGTCTTACCCTTTGATTAGGGTGTTTGATACAGGGCAAACTCGATCTGAGGTCATCTAGGGAGAGCAGGGCATTATGGGTGAGGGGAGGAGCTAGGAGCTCGGATCCATAGCTGGATAAACCATGCCGGTTCGGATCCGATATCGGATCCATACCCCCACAGGTTGCAGACAAATGAATACACCTACTCAGATGGAACGTTATGGTAAGTACATAACTTCTAATTCCTTTATACCTTTCTGCCAAAAACACACACACACCATGGTCACAGAGTTTACAGTTGTTGTAACTTTGAAAAACTCTATTTATGTATTTCTTGCACTAAGAAGTTGAGGTGTGTGTGTGTGTGTGTGTGTGTGTGTGTGTGTGTGTGTGTGTGTGTGTGTGTGTGTGTGTGTGTGTCTGTGTGTGTGTGTGTGTCTGTGTGTGTGTGTGTTTCAGAGAGAGAGAGAGAAATGCCCTAGCAGGTGAAATTTATTTTCAAGGAATTGTGAGCTTCAAGGGAAGCAAAGGTTACTGCTGCTCATGCTAAGTCTGCTTAAAATGTGCAACTGTTTTGTTTAGCAAATGGTATCATTATTGTGGTATAGAATTTTAAAGCAGTGTTAGCACAGCAGGTAGCATGCTTGCATCTTGATGCAAAGGGCTGTAGGTTCTATTCATACAGCATGTACATTTGTATTTTAAGGGGGGTATGGTACTGCAGTTCTTAGTATGTCCTCCTTTGGATGACACCTAATAACTATGAACCTGTTTTTCAGCCTGCCACTCATTCCCTATTGCAATATACCAACTTACCATTTATTTTAATGTAGCACAGGCAATTTATTCTTCAAGGGCAACAGACACTGAATTTGTAAATGAAACACTGAAATAAATTTTTTTTCTAGCAACAACCTCTTCATTGGTTTCAGATCTCTTTAATGTGGAATTATTCAGATGATTTATACTTCTGCAGATATTCTGCATATCGATTGATATTGGTGGATTGTATGACAGAAGTTTGAGTGGCCCTTTATGGTTGAAATGTTCTGAATTGGGAAGGTTGTCATTATTGGTTCATTTTTGTTTCATTGCTTAAAGGAAAAATGCTCAGAACTATAAATTTAAAACACACTATCTAACAAGTGGTGCTGTATTATACAAGGGATATAATTCAATTATTATGTAGTATAATTTAACAGTCAGGAAGGTGAATCAAAGAACTTTTGCATGGCTCTAAAAATGTGTGCAAGGAGCCTATCAAAGGTAGAGAAGTTTTAATGCTAAGTCTGTTTTCATTGTAAGACTATTGCTTTGTTTAGGTTTAGTCAATGTCTATCAGTGTTTGTGCTATAAAATTTGAAATAAAAGCTGTAAATTAAATCCAGATATCTGTAAGAGATTTGAACAGTGTCTGACAAATGGGGAGAAATAGCCAAGTAATGGGACACTGGAATAGCTGCGGGGGTGGGGCTTAGTGGGCGGGGACAACAGAGGGGGTGGGGCTGCATGGGCGGGACTTGGGTTTGCACCCCCCTGCAAAAAATCCTGCGGGCTCCCTTGCCTGTAGCACACTGTCCTTGCAACTTATAATACCAAAAAAATGAGTCTGTGTGCTGTGTTCTCTGTTGGAAAGCTCTGCAGCCAGCTGTTATTGTAATTATACTGCTCAGAAGGTAACGTTTGTTCTAATCTTCCATTGAAGATGGACATATCCATTGATATATTCTGAATTGAAAGAAATAAATATAATAAAACTTCTGTGAGTATGCCTATTTTTTACTCTGCTGAAAAATGCATTGCAATATGAAATTTAAATCAGGTAGGTGGGTAGTAGTTATAAGAGTAATCAGACACTCAGCCAATTATATCTTTTTTAGTGGAGTGTGTAACAGACATGAACACATGCATACACACTGATATGTCCGTTCAAAGACAGAGGGAAGTGCTTGGGAAATTCATCAAAAGCACTCTTTCTCAAGTTCTGGAGATATTGAAAGGAGGAAGTTTGGGTTTTTAATTTCCCAATTTTCAGATATATCAAAAGATTCAGCATTAGGGGTGGGATTACATGTGCGTGAGTGTTTGCAAGTTAGGGTTAGAGTAATGGCTAGGGAAGGGGATAGATTTAGATTTAGTGTTGTGCATGCATGGTGCTGCATGTGATGTGCATGTGACTGTCTTGTGTAGTACTTCTGTTACAGAAAGGGTTGTTTCCTAAGGTGAAGTGTAGGGTTGGTGTTAGGGGAAGGGTTATGGTTAGGGTTAATACACATTAGTAAGGCAGTGCAGGGGAACAAAGTGGCAGATTTCACATACAGAATTATTTCTAGCATCTGAGTTTATCCAACTAAAAAGATGATTTTATCTAGACACTCAAACACTTCAAGTTTAAAATTCAAAATTATTGAAGTGTTTAACTACAGCTAATCACTATTACAATAAAACTATAGCAAATACTACAGATACATAGTTTTCACTGTGAGATATAAAATTAAAAAGTTCAATATTAAAGACAACGGTCAAATGATAATTCAGAAAGACAAGTGCTGATTGACCTTTTAAAGCTGTCCAGTATGGCAAACTCTGTCAATCATTGTGGGAGAAGAGTCCAAAGGGTGCAGTGCCTGATGGCAATAGTCTCACACACACACACACACGCACACACACACACACGCACACACGCACCTGAGTTTTCCAACTTCACTCTTGGAATTTTTAGCAGCCTCATGGATGAGGAATACAAGGATCCTGAAGGCTTGCATGGAGCCACTTGATGTCCTTCTATTCTCATGTTGCAGTATTCATAACCTTGGGGAGTTGCTGCCTGCAGCACCAGACATTCAGCCAGTATACTAAAGTTTTAGAATCCGGGGTACATGCAACATTGCATGCAGGGGCCATAATCTGATGTTGGCTATATCTGTGACGTTTGCATGTACCCAATTCAGAACTTTTCTGCCACAGCAAGATTCAGATGTCTGATCGTCAGTTCTGCAATCTGGCATTTGCTCAACTTCGACCTTCCAATTTCTTGATCGTTTACCGGCTATCCACACTGAGATAAGTACCCTTGTGGGATTTTTTTCTTGTTTATTTGCTGTTGTTTCAGACGTACATGTCTTCTACTAAGGGAAAGTGTGCTTGTGGTAGGCAAATCCCATATAAAGACACACATAAGCAGTGTTTATTTTGTCTAAGGGAGGCCCACGATTACAAAGCCTGTACCATTTGCCAATCCTTTGTTCCAAAAACCCTTAGAAGCCACCTGGTGGCTTTAAAACTGTATTTAGAAAATCAGCACCTCAGACGTTTTGCATCCAGTATGGAAAGTGGAGCAGGCACCTCTGAGGAGCCGCCTAGGAAGAAGGCCAAGAAACGTAGGCCTGACAACCTAGCTGCACCTCAGTTGTCTGGTGAGATCCTTGAGGTGAATATCAGCTCAGGATTGCTCCAGATGTCAGGTATTGTACAACGACCTGGAACTGAAATGGAAGCCAGTGTTGTGGATACTCAGAGTACGTCCGCTGAGGTTTTTAAACCATCAGAACCTGATGGTGAGGGGGAACCATGGCTCCTGGCTTTGGAGGGCCCTGCTACTACTTCAGCCTGGCCATCCACTATTATGACAGCTACTAGAGCCACTTCTGCTCCTTCCACTCCTTTAAAAATGAAGCAAAAGGAGAAACACACTTCTAAAGATCCTACTCCACCCTGGGAGACCTTCTCCCAGACTATGTTTAAGCCCTTTCAAGCTCTATAAACCCAGATCCCCACCAGGCCTAACAGTTGTTCCTCAGGTACTATCTGAGGAGGAGTCTTCCTCCTCAGATGAGTCCTTAACTTACTGCTCCCTGTTAGACTCCCCCCCCAAAATTTGTTAACCCTGAAGAAGAGTCTCTTACTACTGTCTCCCCTGGAGAAGATTTCTCCTTTGGAGATACCATTACTCTGCTCAGGCAACATTTTAAATGGGAACTGTCAGATGCCTCCAACACTAAAATGAGATACTTTGAAATATTGCAGATGGCACAGCCCTCACCATCTGCAGTCCCACCTTTACTCCCAGCATTCCAGGACGCTTTATCTGCTGCCTCACAAAGCCCAGAATCACAGCCTCCTGCTTCTAAGAGACCAGGCAGATTCTACAAGGTGTCTGCCAAGGAGCAGTACCTTTTCAAAACCCCCATGCAGACCCTGCAGTCATTGCAGTGTCACCTAAGTTCTTTAGGCAACTACCTTCCTCTTCCCTGTCTCCAGCAGATAAAGATAGCAAATTTATGGACAGGTTAGTGTCTTAATTATCCAGACCCATATGGCCAAGTTTGCCTTAGATTCCCCTACTAAGGCCTCTTCTCTTTTGACAGAGGTCCCAGAATGTTGTGTTAAGGCTCAGTTAAGTACCCTTATTTCCATGGTCTTTCAGGTGACCAGACACTCTATTTAGTGCAGCTACAATGCTGTAAACACTTATTATAAGTCTGCTGCTTCTGGCTCTGTGTTAAGGAGATTTTCATGGTTGAGACTACAGCCTTTGCCTTTGGATTTCCAAGCTAAGTTGTTGGATGCACCCTTGGACGACAAAGCCCTTTTTGGAGCAGCCTTTGCAAAGCTACTAATGTCTCTACAGGAAAAAGGTAAAGACTTACAAAATTTAAAACATTTACTAGTCTCACCTGTCCCCAGATTTCATAGAAATTACCCCCAAAGACCTAGCTTTGTCAAGAGGCAGTCCTCTCATCCCTCCACTTCTCATTCAAGGGGACGGAGGCATACCAGAAAACAATCTGCTCCCAGGTCTTCTACCACCTCCACACCGTCATCCTTTCAGAGGAAGCCAGACCAAGACAGAGCTCCTCCTCTGTGACTCTCATCTCTTAAACAGTTCCACCCCCCTATCTCTGCGTCTTACCCTCTCCCTACCCTACTGGCAGAAAATCACCTCAGACAAGTGGGTGCTTTCCATCATCCAGAGGGGTTACTTTATGACTTGGTGGGCTACTCCACCTTTCCAGGGAATACCTCAACCCCATCACAGTCAGATTCCACTATTTCCCTCTAGCCTGAGCCAATGTCTTTCTCAGGGGACTATAGAAAAAGTACCAGAGGATCAGTTAGCCAAGGGATTTTATTCAAGGAAGTTTTTGGTCCCAAGAAAAGATGGCTCTTGGAGACC
This sequence comes from Protopterus annectens, assembly GCF_019279795.1. NCBI lineage: Eukaryota > Metazoa > Chordata > Ceratodontiformes > Protopteridae > Protopterus > Protopterus annectens. Next base: position 1,343,301,481 of record NC_056725.1, on the reverse strand, counting down.
AATCCTCAACTTATCCCACCTCAATCTCTTCCTCAAGGTGCCCACTTTCAAAACACTCACATTGCAGCACCTCCTTCCCTCATACCTCGATAAGCCTTCATGGCCTCACTAGATCTGAAGGATACTTAACTACATATCCCCATCTTCCCACCTTACAGAAAATATTTACATTTCTCAGTGGGTTCATCACATTTTCAGTTCTCTGCCTTACCCTTTGGCCTCTCCACAGCACCAAGAGTGTTCACAAAGTGCTTAGCCCCAGCCATTGCACACTGCATACTGCAGGGCATACAAAGTTATCCCTACTTGGATGACCTTCTTATCCTGCACCATGATCCACTAACCCTATTCAAACACCTGGACATGGTTTGCAACTTTCTACAGAGTCTAGGCTACACAGTGAATTGCCTAAAGTCTCAAATTACTTCTTCCCAAGACCTGGTCTTCCTGGGGTGCAGGATATGCACAAACTTGATGTCAGTCTTTGTCCCTACTCAGAAAGTGGAATTTCTTTCTCTGTTCTTCCACTCCCTGCTACCTCTAGTTACCATCACAGCCAGGCAATTTCTCAGGATAATAGGATACGTGGCTTCCCTGATTCCCATGATCCCTCTAGCCAGGATGCACATGAGGAAGTTTCAGTGGATCTTGAGAAACTCTTGGAGCCAACACTCTCATCCCTTTGAAACAAAACTTCCTCTTCTTCCCTGTTTAAAAAGGGAACTCTCCTGGTGGGTTGCCACCATTACCCTCAATCAAGGGGTACCCTTGCAGATTCCCTCACCAATGCAGTATCTATTCACAGCCGCATCATATTTAGGTTGGGGAGCCATCCTTTACCATGCCAACAATCAGGACAAACTATTGGGGGAGTGGACCATTCAAGAAAGGAAGGACCACATCAACCTAAAACAGCTAAAGGTCCTATCCTTGGCTATGCAGGACTTCCAAGACATCCTTCTGCCAAACACCATGAAGGTCATCACAGACAACATGACTGTCCTATGGTACATAAACAAACAAGGAAGAACAAAGTCATACCCCCTCTGCAGTCTGGCTATACAGGTATGGTCCCTGGCAGCAGCACTTCAAATTAATTTGCAGGCAGTTTACATCCCATCAGAAGAAAATGTGACGGCAGACACCCACAGCAGAACCTTGACACCCTCCCATGAATGGATGCTTCACAGGGAGGTATTTCAGGATCTAATTCACAGGTGGAGTATTCCTCAGGCAGATTTCTTTGCCTCCCTCCAGAACCAACAGATGCCCCTCTTCTGCACAAGGCTCCCCCATCCACAAGCATGAAGGGTGGATGTCAAATCCTTTTCATGGGAGGGAATGTTCCTCTATGCCTTCCCTCCTTTTCCTCTGATTCACAAAGTCCTCCTGAAAATACAGAAGGACAAGCCAAAAATCCTGCTGGTGACTCCCTTTTGGCTACAACAGCATTGGTTTACCCTACTCTACCTCTTAGCTCAGGGTAATTACCACAGGTTACCTCACCGCTTCGACGTAGTCACACAAGACAGGGGATCCCTTATTCACCCCTACCTATTCAATCTCAAACTGACATTGTGGATGGTAGGGTTCTGGTCCCTTTTAGACACCTATAATCAGAGGATGTACTCGATGTCCTGCAGGAGGCCAAGAAACCTAGTACCAGGAGAAATTACTTATTAAAGGGGGGGAGCTTCTCCCATCGGTGTCTCAAGAGAAAACAGGACCCATTCCTAGTTTATGTTCCACTGGTGCTTTCCTACCTGTGTGAGTTACTACATTCAGGACTGACCTACTCATCAGTAAAAGTTCACCTCTCTGCTATTTCTGCTTGCCTTCCCTTGACTCCACCTCCAGCTTCCAGATTTGAAGTCAAGCTGTTTTTGAAAGGGGTCTTTCACATATGACCCCCTCATAAGCCTATTTCTCCCCTTGGGACCTTAACTTTGTGCTGGAAGAGCTTACATTGGCCCCCTTTGAGCCAGCCCACTCATCCTCCCTTAAATTCTATACATGGAAAACATTTTTGCTACTGGCCCTTACTTCTGCCAGGAGGGTCTCTGAGATCCAAGCCCTTATGGCTTCTCCTCCCTCTCTTATTTTTCATAAAAATAGGGTTTGTCTCAGAACTAGCCCTTCTTTCATGCCAAAGGTAGTTAATGAAATTTCCTTAAACCAGACCATTAATCCCCCTGTCTTTTACCTTCACCCACAGAACTCCTCAGAAAGGGCTTTGCATTCCCTGGATGTTCATAGGCAACTGAGATTCTACTTAGACAAGACAAAACCTGTCAGACAGTCTGACCAGCTTTTTGTCTCCTTCCATCCTAGAGCACTTGGCAGGACAGTGTCTAAACCCACAATTGCCTCTTGGATTTCTAAGCAGGGATGGCTCGTGCTATAGGACTGCAGGACTGCAGCCAACAAATATAAATATTTTTGAGTCCCAGAACTCTGTGTGTGTGTGTGTGTGTGTGTGTGTGTGTGTGTGTGTGTGTGTGTGTGTGTGTGTGTGTGTGTGTGTGTGTGTGTGTGTAGAATGGACCAACAACAGGTATTTCTTTAGACTATACAAAGTGCTAGTGCTATTTGCTGTCTGCAGTGTACACTATTTTGTGGTTGCTGTTGGCTGGTTGAAATGAGAATATTGCCAGATGCTGGCCCATAATTGTGTTTGAATCATACAGAAAGAAGCCCTGCCCTGTTAGTCACTTGTCCTCAATGCTGCTTTCTCCTAGCTGTTGTGCTGTGTGAAATAATTTGTTGTTTAAGGAAATCAGAACAGTTAACCTGGTCCACCACTATATCCGAATACCAGACCTGACCCCTTGTTTTCTTCCCTAATGCCTGTAGCCTTTTTCAGCAGCTGGATTACTATGATACGGGTCGGGCACGGGCATTATTATGAAATCCAGATTGTGACTGACTAGACTTTCCAGGCCCAGTTCTTCTGGCTGCTTGAGTGCTCTTGGTGAGTGCGTGGGTAACCATTTACCTTGCTTGCCTAGTCAGTGTCATCATTGCATTATAGTTTGATCATTGGACAGTAAGAGATTGTAATGAAGACTTGGTCATTTGTCTTTTTATTTAATGTGTTTGTGCACTACTGTGTGAAAAGGCTGCATATTACACTAAGGGAAAGACATTTTAAACGGGGCAGAAGAACACATATAGTATTGCTGTTAAGTGTTAACTCAGAAAGAAAGTCGGCAGTGCGGCAAAGTTGATCTCACTCAGCCAGAGTATTTCACTCCTGCTGTGGAACAAAGTAGACTGAGAAGAGCGAACCCTCTTTCCCCCAAACCAAACAAAAAAAATGTTTTAGATGGAAGCATGTTGAGACTGAGAATGCTGTAATAAAGTTAGTTCTGCAGGTGGCCTTGTCAATTCATGATTGGAATGGATGGATCATACTCACGTTACCCACATTATCTGTAATGCTTTTTACTTTAAAGGTATAGCAGACACAGTCAGTGAATGAATGAATTTTGTAGAAAGTGTGCAACTTGTTGTGGAGCCAGTTTATTTACATTTAACAGGCACAGGACAGCAGCAGTGCATGAGCCTCTAACAAGTGTGCTTTATTATACAAGGAATATAATTTAATAAAGTCAGGAAGGTGTATCAAAGAACACATGTATGTTTCTTGTTTTGTGTGTAAGGGGCCTATGATTTCAAAACAGCCCAAAGCCTAAGGTAATCCTTATCCACCACTGGCCAGATACATTTTCTTTGGATGTGGTGTCGGTTTGCTGTTTCAATGAATGCGAGTTTCAAGGGCAGAGAAGTTTAAATGCTAAGTCTATTTTCATTGTGAGACTGCATTGCTTTGTTTAGCAGATATCTATTAGTGTATGTGCTGTAAAATGCAAAATAAAACTTTCAGATCCATATAATCACAGAAGTGAAGCAGTGTGCACATTACAGTGTTTATGGTAAATGGGGCGAAATAACCAAGGAATGGGACATTGGAATGGCTGCAGGGGGGAGGCTCCATTTGACCATGATTTTGTGAGAGGGGAAGGGCAGCAAACTCAGACAGCATTGGCTAAACTATACCTCTTAACTGTCCAGATTTTTGCAGAATTAATAGATTTTTGCTTCTTATTTTTGGTTTGTTCCTCATAAAATTTGTGGTTTTCTGTCAAATCATTTAAGAATGAAGTCACTGAGACCTGTTATTCTATCAACTGTCTTAAGTTTATACAAGAGCAATTTTTAGTACTGTTTGCATGTTCCCCCAATATATTTGGCCTTGTCGAGATTTCCTGCATTAAGAGGTTGAGAGGTACGTGGAAATAAATCACTGTATAGAATTAGGAATATCCAAACCTCTCAACTGTCCCAAATTTTGGCTCAAAATGTTGCTCTCCCCCTAATAATCCCTCTGCAAAATGGCAATTTTGGAAGAAAATGTGGAGGGTTTACAATTATGACCAAACAAAATAGTCTTCTTTGATACAAGTTATAGATTACTTTTATTTCAGAAATGCATGTAGATTCTCTTATTTTGTCAGCTGCTCAAGTTAACAGTACTAATATTAAAAAGGTGTCCCTTCTTTGACAGGTTTCCAGCTGTATTGTGTGGCAATTTTATATTTTTGCATCACATTTTTGGTCTGTTTTTCATAAAATTGTGGTTTTCTGGCAAATTAATGGCAAATCATTAAAGATTAAAGTTAGAAAATAATGACAAACATTTGAGTTTCAGATTTCATACCCTTCAGAAAATTCATACTAATGCAAGACCTACTACTATTCTATTATCTTTCTAAGTTTATAAGAGCAATATTTAAAAATTGTCCTTATTTTTGGGCCTGTGTCCCACTTCTATGTATGGCTTTGTCCAGATTTCTTGCTCTGATGTTGAGAGATATGAGTGTCAGAGCCATCACCATCAGCCAGAGACATTTTAAATTGCGACATACTTGTTGCACCCCACTCCCCCATGTAGTGATTCTGGATGTGTCCATGGAAGGCAAGGAGCAGTTATGTAGTGTAAGTGTGCAGATTATTCCCCCATCCAAGGTAGACACAAGTACGACAGTGGCTTTTCATCTGTCCTTGACTTTGCAGAATGTTCTGGTTTTCTGTTATATTTTTATACTGTTGATTTATGCTTATTATTCAGAAAATTCATGCTGTTGCAGTGCCCTGTTGCTCTGTGTTTAAGTAGTAATGCTTTAATGACCATCAGGTAAGCTTGTTAGAGATTGTAAGATGCAAGTAAGCTTTAATAAGCATACTGTTATAGAATTACCAACATTGAAAGCCTTTTTGTTTTTGCCATGCAGAGAATATTTACATAACTAGATAACGTATAAGCCTTAGGTACTGAAATGCATATGACAGTATTTGTAATAAAAGACAGGATTACAGTATTTTCAGAAGCTCATTACATTTGTTGGAGATTTGCAGTCATCTTTGCAGGCTTTACCCGTAAAATAAACAGAATGCCAATCTATCATGTGAGGTGCATAACCTGTGCAGTAATCCTTTAAGATATTTATCTTGAGCTTGTTTCTTGTTTGCTGTTCATTTTTTACTTTAATCATGTCTTCCCCATGAAACAAGTAGATAGTTGCTCTCAGGCAGCAGGTCCTTTTTGGATAAGAAACATTTTTACAAGTGGGGGTATCACAGAGATTGCTACTTTCAGCATGTTACTTGGTAATTTTATAAAGCAGCTGAATATAAATTATAATTAGAACTGCAGTGCAAGGAGAAGTGGTTTGAGTTGAGTGCTGCTTGCTTTTTTTATACTTGATTTTGACTGGCATTCCAGTAATGTATTTAAAAAGTAATTTATTTTTTAATGCCTCACAACCTTTGTGTTTCCTTCTAGATATTAAGTATGCTGTCATGTAGCCAATGTACTGAAATATTTTTTCTTCTACACTTCATTTTGTCTTGATTGGACTCTTGTAATAACAGTTGGGTACCCAGGGCATAGTATTTAATTAAAGTTCCAGTTGTTGTGGTTTTGAACATAGCTCCACCCCTTTCTAGTTGGCCACACCCTTTCCATTGGCCACACCCATTCAGCTGTCTCCTGCAGCCCCCCTTTAATTTGAAGTCACCAGCCGCCACTGTTTCTAAGGCTATTGCCTTTTGTTATTCCTTTCATGGAAAGCAACTGAGTTCAACTGTCAAGCCGCATTCCACCAGAGCAGCTTCCTCTTCAGCAGCTTTCTTCAAGGGCATCAATTACACCTCTATCCTAGAGGCTGCAACTTGGTCTTCTGTACATACCTTTACCAAGCATTACAAATTGGATCTGATCTCCAAGGCTAGAGCAGGGTTTTCTAGGTCCATCTATAGGGTCTCATTGACTCTACTCCACTACCTACCTCCCATCCAACTTCCTAGAGAGCTGTTGTACTCTCCCTAAGGTTATGAATACTGCAAGATGAGAACAGAAGGACATAGAATAGTTGTATAAGAACTTACCATAACCACAGTTGTTCTTCTCTTCCATGTTGCAATATTCAATCCCACCCACCTACCCCCTTGTTTCTTGGACATACTTATAACACTGTTTTGGTGTGCCTGGGGAAATTTGATTTGGGATCTTTCCTCCTGCTCCTGAGATCACTCTCTCTCTCTATGCGGCAGCCAATTTCTGAATTGGGTACGTGCAGATGTCACAGATATAGCCAACATCAGTTTATAGCCCCTGCATGCTATGTTGCATGTACCCCAGATTCTAACACTTTGGTATACTGGCTGGATGTTCGGTTCTGCAGGCAGCAACTTCCTACTGTTATGAATACTGCAACATGGAAGAGAAGGACATCTATGGTTATGGTAAACTCTTACACAACTATTCTTCCTTTCAGATATGTGGACCCATATACTGTAGCACTAAGTAAGCCAACATGAGTATTTTAAAGGCAGTTTGAGACTTTATTTATAGCCAGTGCTAGTCCCACAGATCCAAAGTAATAGGCTGTTAATGTGAGGTAGCAGTAAGAGATTGTGCTACAAAATTCTGATCTAGTTGCACCCAAGCCAGTTTCATGCCTGGAAGTCATTGCATAAATGAGACAAGACCAAGGCATGCACTACCCTTGTAAGTTCATAAGGTAGAAGTAAATGCTTTCTGCATGGGATATTCTGCTAATGTAAATATGCTGACCAAACAAAATAGTCTTCTTTGATACATGTCTCTTAAGGAACAGTCTGTTGTAAAAAAAAAATTCAAAATTCTTTACTTTCCTAACAAACTTCAGTTTATAGGCTCATAGGTCCATAGGTGTGTATTTGATTAACAACAACTGGACCTTTTTAAGCCTAGCCCTGCATCCCAATTCTCTGACAAGTTCTGGTACCCTTGATAAGTGTAAGTAGGGGCTTGGGAGATGAGACATTTACAAGCAAAGGCCTGGGAAATGAACCATTTACAGGCTGCCTGCATCCATTAGAAACATAGGTGCCAAATCAGGGGTGAATTTCTTGTTCACCATCCAGTTTTCCAAGTTACACTTGAATTGGCTCAGGTCAGAACTATGCTTCATAAGTTTGGGGAGCCTTTCCATAAAAGTGCAAAGGATTCATATATTCCCTCCCATTTTATCAGTCCGGTCCTGTGATGAAGATGGAACATGAAACAATGCACAGCATAAGATACACAGTGAAGTGTGACTGCATAGAGCTATATCAATTAGGCATCAAAGCATAAAAGTGCATGATTTAAACTGAAAGCTTATTGATTAGCCTATTGTAATAAAATTAATTGTTACAGCATTTGAATAATCAATAATTTATTCATCAGAATTTTGGGATATATGCGTATTTAACAAAGCAGCTGCAGATATGCGACCTTTTCAAGTGTAGTTTTTGTACCAAATCGGTGTGTTATAATAGAAGAAACACTTGTGTTGCACACACTATTTAAGACTGAATGTACTTTTAAATAGGGGAACTTAAAGATGCTCTGAAATGATGTTTTGTTTTGATGTTCCAGACAAGTCAGGAAATCAAATGCTGTTGTAGTTAATATCAAGTTGACAGTCACAAAATTCTGGAAAGTACCAGCTCAAACTATCATTATGTGTCAGCAGATATGACTTGTCTACAAAAACATGACACATATTTTGTTAGCTGACCCTCCTGGTGAACCTGCTATCTGGACTCTAGTTTGATAACCAGTGCCAGAATTTATTAATTAATTGATATGATTGATACAGAGACTGCCTTGGCCAAGCAGATGCCACAGTACATAGTTAAATGAGGGTCCCTCAATACAAGGCAGGATGATTAAGCTGATGACTTTTGTAAGTAACTGATTTTATGCTTTCTTCAAATTGCTTCTTATTAAAATTGCTTCTTGCTTGCAAGCTGGTGTCTTATCTCATTCTTCCATTTGTATTGTGATTTACCACCTAGCCCTTGTATCCTGCTAAAAACCTAAAACAAGAAAGGGTAGTCTGTGGGATACATACCTGTGCCTCCTGCAGGTCCTATTTATATCATAAGAAAGGTTTATGTCTTTAGATCGAGTAATTCTGGTGCTGTTTTTTTTTGCAGATATAAAGGAGATCCATCTGAGTGGGGGCTAAAGATGTAGCCAGACACAGATCTCCTGTCAGCGGGCTGTGGGAGACAGAATACAGGGAAAGGGATTTGAGGCAGTCTGCACAGGACATGTTATTTACCCCCTGTATTCTTTTAGTGAGGAATCTCTGTGGATGATCTAATTGTCGGATGTGCCCGGTTCAGTACATACCAAAGGGGGCATTGTATACAATGGAACAATTACTTCCTTGAACCTAGATGTCATACCTTTGTTTAGAAGTCGTACAACATAGAATGATGTCCTCTCTGCCATAGACACATGACGGATGAAGGCTAGGTTACTGTCTGCTTGTGTCCCCAAGTGCTGACTACTGCCTTGACTCTAAGGGATGTGTCATCAAGGTGGCATTTACCAGATGTGGCTGATTCCTGAAGGAAACTTTTTATGTATTTCTTGACATTTAGTTTCAGTCCATGGCTCTAACACCAGTCATTTGCCTGTGTCAGCCCCTTCTGAAGAACATTAGTGACAGTGGGGGAGTCTATGCTGCTTCTAATTTGTAATCATCTGCAAATTTGGTCAGCCAGAGGCTTTTGACATTAGCCTTGACTTTAAGAGAGGTAGATGCCAAAAGGAGTGGGTCCAGGACAGATTACTTTGAGATTCTGCTGAAAACTGCCGTCTTTGTAGAGGTGGACTCCCCAATTCTAATTCCTGGGTCCTGTAAGCCAGCTAGCTATCCACTGGGTGATATAAGGGTTTATACCAAATCTCTTGTGTTTGTCAACAATGCCTGAGTGAAATATTGTGTTAAATGCTTTGACTAGGTGAAGATAGGCAGTGTGAAGCATTTTGCCATTATCTATTGCATTGCTGACCTTTGCAAAGGAGTCCACCAGGTTGAATATGCATTACCTGTGCTTGACAAAACCATACTGGGTTGTATCCAGTGTCTTGAGGGTTCCTGTGTCATTATTGATAATTTCCATGATAATTCTTTCCATGGCCTTGCAAATGAGACTAGTGAGACTTATGGGTCTGTAATTTCCGGGATCCATAGATGGTCCGCCTTTATGCAGAGGGATGATGGTTGTGTGTGTATATGTGTGTGACAGGTGTTATGATTCCTCAGGTGGAAAAGATGTAGACTATGGTCACAACCTACCATGGATGCTCCCCTCCAAGGAATGGTACTGGCACCAATATCCACTGCCAGGGATGATGGCAAGCCTCAATAGTGGGACAGCCTGGCTATGGCATGTGTCTCAGTGCTGCATGTTTAGTGTCTTTGCAGGCAATGACAGCATGCTTCACCTGGTACCCCACCAGTGGATGGTGTAAAGGGGGTAGCACTACATGAACATGACTTGACCACCCTATGAAGTGTATCCGCAGGACAAGAAACACATTTTCCCTGTTGCATAGAGGCAAAGGAGGCACCCAACTACCTGCCCAATGTGCAAAAGGAGCGGGTCATGTATTGCCATCCTTCATGTACTTCACCGATCCAACAGCCAAATACAGCTATCATTTCTGCTATGACAGAGCTGACATTGGCCTCTGCTTGGATGACTCATGCATATCAGTTGTGTAATGCACATTGTGTCATCCATGTCAGGCAGTAGCCAGGAGGCAAAGTTGCAGGAATGAACCCTTTGTGATAAAAAAATAATAATACTGTTAGTAATTATTATTACTATTATTATTATTAGTGCTATTACTACTATTATTAATGCAAGTGTGCATACTATTGCATATTACTTGCATTTATTATTTTTTCTTTATGCATTACTATGCGTTAATCTTAATCAACTTCTAATATGTATATAATGTGGAAGTATGTAACCAGTGTTAAAGGAAAGTCCTGTTTAGATGTTTATATATACTGCCTACATAAAAGTAAAAGAAGAACACAGAAGGCATGATTAAGAAAATTCACCCTGCTCTCACAAAAACTCCTTTAGTCAAAAGTAGCAGTTTCAATGATCATGGGAAATGCAATTCAGAGATATGGTAGTTGAAATGAGGAAAGACCTCATTATCAGCTATGTGATGCCCCACCACTGACCTAGTAATCAAGGAGCCTCAATCCTCACCACTAGCACCAGTGGGGGACATACACTGGAAGGATGACAAGTACACACACAGTATTTCCAGATGCAGCTCTCTGCATCAAGTGCAATTTCCCTTAAGAGCACAGAGACCACAGTCAGTCCGGGGCTGGTTTCTCCCTTTTTCTCCTAATCCCCAGTAAGACTCCCCACTGGCATAGCTATAGATTTGAGATCTTAGCTGAGTGGCCAAGCCAAGACCTCCAGTGCCCACTCTGTACAACCAGTGCTTTGTGTCCCTACCCAAGTAGCTGACACACACACACTCTTGGAGATTTGTTTTATATACACACACCTGGGAAGGCTAGCACAGGTTTACTAGCTATGCCCCCTTCTACCCAGACTATGAGGTAGTAATCACTGCCACCAGCCAACTCTTTATCAGCTACTTTAAGGCCCTTAACAAAGGTGTCCAATCATACTGTGCAATGTTACTATCAATACAAATGGTAGTTTGACTAAGAACAAGGCTAACAGGAGTGGCCTACACAGTGTCACCAAATATATATGCAAGTACTCTCAGAACTTAAATATGACTCACAAATATCAGCCACAATAAAAGGTTTAAATATATGTAATAATAAATAGTAAAAGAACAAGAAAATAGTATATAAGCACAGTAACATCAGAGTTCAAACTCATAGGAAATATTTAAAACAGCATTGCAGGACAGTCTCACATAAATAAAGAAAAACATCTAAATTAAGCTTTGCTAAATTCCTGACTATATCTAGAGAATTATTATATCCTAGTTAACTTACTTACAGAGCAAGTGAGGCAAATGTGGTGAGTGGGTCTTCCAGCTGATGCTGTCAGGTTAAAGAAAAATACAGAATACTCAGTCTCTCTAAGAGAGTTCTTAAATTAATATCTCAAATATTGCTGCTGGGATAGCTTGCAGAATGACATAATTTCTTGTCATCTGACTATCTCAGGTAAAACCCCCATTGATGCAGCTGGTAGCATTTAGCATCTACCTGTGAAAATACATAGACAAGGCTTTTCTTAGCTGTAAGGCAGATCCTGGAAGTCATATAACAATAAAAACACTTCAAAGACAATACTGTGAACCTCCAGTTCTAGACATTGTGTATGTTATTGCACTGAAATTGAAAGATAACATCCTTTTATTACGTGGCCATAAAGTAATTTAATTTCAGCTATTTTTCTGAAGTTAACCTCTGGTATTCCAGTTTCCATTGTTAAATATATATACATTTAAATTAATTACAATTACAGTTGCAGACAGAGGGTTTTTTTCATTGTTTTGGTCAGAAAACTGTATTCTGATGCAACACCTGTTTTTCTTTGAAGTCCTCAGTTAGTGCAGAGGACTACAGCTCTGATTTGAAAAACGAATTGCTTCCTGTGTTAAGTGTAGAGGGTTCAAATCTTTTGATATACTGGAAAAACAGTTGTTCTATTAATTTTTTAAGTGATAATACTAATATTAAAGTGTGTCTCTTGTGTCTGCTCTTCCTCAATATGTAATTTGCACTGCTGAACCTAAGAGTAACATTTAAATTTCCACGGAGTCTAGTACCCCCATACATCTTTCATGCTGCAAAACCTCCTATTGTTTTATTAAGTTTTTAAATTAAATCTTTAAATCTTTCATGCTGCAAAACCTCCTATTGTTTTATTAAGTTTTTAAATTACTTAAGGTAATATTTAAAATTCCTCTGGAAGTTTTAAGGTATGGAAGCCCCCCCCCCACACACACACACACTAACACATTCACACATTCATACAAACATGAACACACACACACACACACACACACACACACACACACACACACACACACACACTCAAAATAGGTCAGCCCTCATCACCAGATAGCACTCAGTCACACTCACCCTTTCACCCACACACACACACATTCCTGCAGCCACACACACACACACACACACACACACACACACACACACACACACACACACACACACACACACACACACACACACACACACACACACTCTCACCTGAGACCAATCATCCCCTCTGCATACAGTCACACATACAGCCACACACATCCTTCCACTACCTGCACATTCAACTCCCTAGCACTTACCTCTAATGCAATCTCACTCATTGAAAGCAATAAGTAAATGTGATCTTTTGGCCAAGTTAAGGCCATGCTTACTTAAGTAGACAAAAGATTCTCAATCCATTACCACAAACTTTCCTGGAGAGAGCACATGGCTAATTAGCATAGACCACTCCCCCAGAATACCTCATTAGTGTATGACTCAGATGAGGAGACAGCCCACCATGGTAGTTCTGCAGATCATGTAGAATCACTGCAGAGAGCCTATCTTTGAATAACAAGGGGCTACTTTCAGTGGGAAAATTTACCATGCTAGGGTTATTACTGGTGGTAGCCATTTCTGAATCCCAGGAAGAATGCAAAAGGCTATGCTCAATTCAAACAATTTTTTTCTTATCAGAAAACAAGGGCCTCTTGGGTATCTCTCCTGGTGTCTGTTTTCAGTTCACAAAGGGAATGTAGACCAAATGACACCATTCAAAGCAAACGGACTTTGAAGTGGGACATGTACTAGCCATTATCTTCTTCTGGGGCATCAGTGTCAAGAGGTCAAAAGGTACTAAACTCGTAGGATGTTAGAAGGGGCTTAATGTTTATAAATCAAATTTCTTTTTGCGCCCAAAACATATATTTTGTCAAAGAATAATAAACTTGGTCAGAGAAAAACAGGCCTGAGAGCCGCAAGTCTTAAACACTAAAAAGATTAACCTCAAAGAAGTATGTGTTGGCAACTACAGCTGGAATTAATCCACAGCACAGAACAAAGATGTGCCCAATTTTATCTCCTTTTTGGCACAGACTTATACTTGAAAAGAAAACTGAATCAACGTTTTATTATTCTATAGCATTTGTAGCAGTTCAGCCAGTCTGCTCTGAGCTGCCCTGCTAACTAAACAGCTGAACCCTGTGAAAGAGCCTGTCTTGGATCTATGACAGACTTCTGCCACAGCCAGACTCTGGTAAAGGAACTGAAGCTGTAATATTTCATTTTGCTGATTCCAGGTCCTTGGTTATTTATCAAATCAAAATACTTGTAGCTATATTTGCAGTGAAGAAGATGTTTGTCCAAGAAGGGAATCACTCAAGTTCTGCCTGCAACTGAATGGCTATTTGCAAAAGAGACCACCATGAATCTGCAAATATTTATTTTCAGTTTTCTGATTTCTCCACAGAGTGGACACAGAACTCAGAACTGCTTATGCAGTGCTCAAAAAAGGACCATAGACTCCCCCAAAAGACTCTGCTAACCTTAAAGCTTATGGATATAAAATGACTTACTGATGGTATTTTACCTTCTTAATATTGGGTCTATATCAGAACATCGAAATATTAAAACTTCGAATGTTCTGATATCGAACACTATTCAGCGAACGCTAAGAATAGCGAAGCTGCAGAACAGTGAATTCTTTCCTCGGGAAAGAATTCGGTTGGTCGTTTTTGTGGCTTCGCTATTCTTAGTGCTGTGGTGGAAAGTTACGGGTTGGGTTCAGGTAAGTGTGCGATTGTTTGTATATTAGGGCCAGGGGCGGGTTAAGTGAGTTAGGGTTAGGGCGCGGGTTAGGCGTATGTGCGATAGTGACAGACTTTAGGGTTGGGGGCGGTTTAAGTGAGTTAGGGTTAGGGCCCAAGTTAGGTGAGTGTGCGATAGTGATGGACCTTAGGGTTAGGGTTTGGGTTAAGGTAAGTGGGTAGATAGTAGCGTATGTTTAGTTTAGTGTAGTGTTAGATGTAGGAATTTAAGTGTATGTGAGTGGTTGCTGTTTGTTTGATGTGCTTGTGTTGTGTGTATGTGTTTTGGAACAGCAAATTTTTTCCATGGGAAAAAATTCGCTGTTCTGAATGTTCGATATTTTCATGTTTAGATATTTTGGGGCAGATGAAATAGCGTTCGCTATTTTCATCTTTCGATAATGTGATATAAACGCTTAATATTGATCTGCATTTAACTGATGTAAGTTATTATTTTCCTTGACTTGATAATGCTGTGCAGCAGTTTTAATTATTGTTGATTCATTAAGTTTTATTAAGTTAATAATATTTTATAGTGCAATAAATTGTATTTTATACAAACTCAACATGTTGCATGCTAGTTGTTTTAATTCCTTTCTTAATTTGAATTTGGAACAATAGATATGAAAAGGGGAAAATAAATGCTGAGCAAAGTTATTTTCCACCTATTGACCAAACATATAGATGATAATATAATTATTGCATTCCTACCTATTTATTCTGACAAGGTGGAGATGGCCACTGGCTCACTTCTCCCAACTCATGTCACTATGTACCTTGTCAGCAGCCTACAGATACTTATGCCCAATAAAGCACAGCCATCACATGCTCTACATATTTACAACAGCCCAGCATCTGTTAACCTGTGTTCTGGGCTTGCCTCTCATTGCCTAATATGCTCCATATGTGTATGTGATACAAATGCACTGCAACACAATCCTCAATATCAGTACTGCATAACCGTGGTCATTGTGCAGCTCACACAGCCCCACAACCACTGCCAGGGTGAGACACTGCTCCTTGCAGCTGAGTCTCATTGCAAAGCTTTCCATCGTTGCAACCCTCTCTGAGCTCTTTACACAGCTGTCTGCATGTGGTTATTAATGCCCCCCCCCCAAAAATGTACATTTATTCAGACAATCTCCCCATCTGAAAACGGCCATTGTCCCCTTATTCCATCACATTTTACACCCTTCCATAATCTGCAGGCTACTGTTTTAATGTACTGCAGCATTCCACCATAAAACCTACCTGTGCCTCTCACCTCCCTGTCAGCAGGTAGCTCTGGGACAAACTACCTCTTACAACAACAAAATAGTACTATTGTAAACCACACATTCTCCAACTGTTAGCTATACATTCTCCCACTGTTAACCATACATCCTCTCATGTTAACCGTATGTTCTCCTACTGTTATCTACACATTCTCCCACTGTAAACTACATGTTTTCCCACTGTTACCCATATATTCTCCCACTGTTAACCATACATTCTCCAACTGTTAGCCATGCATTCTCCCACTGTTAAACATACATTCTCCAGATGTTAACCATACATTCTCCCACTGTTATCCATACTTCCTCTGTCTGTTAACCACACATTCTACCACTGTTATCCATACATTTTCTGGTTTACCTCTATGTGTGCGTATTCCACACGGATGAACAGCAACTGTCCGAAAGGCCATTTGCAAAGTTTGCAAACGTTGAATGGAAAAAGGTTTGAATGTGCAATGAGCGAATGCACAGTGACATTCACTGATTGCACATTCAACATTGTGGGGCAGATTGCACTATAGTGGGGATAGTAAAATGGTCCCTTTCCCCACTGTAGTGCGATCTCGGAGTTATAATATTAAAGTGGGGGTGTGGGGGGTGCAGGGGTGCTTGCCCCCTGCTTTACACTTCATTTTTTTTCTTTTGATATTTATGTTCGAAAATCAGCTAATCTGCTTTTTGATTTGCTGATTTTCGAACATATGGAATCATCACTGTTCTGACTTTCATGGTTACAATTTGCTCATATGAACAATTGCACCACTGTGATTCGGTTTTGTAAAGGTAAACCACATTTTCCCACTGTTATCCATGCATTCTCCCACTGTTAAATTTGCATTCTCCCACTGTTAACCATACATTCTCCCAGTGTTACTCATACATTCTCCCACTGTTAAACATACGTTCTCCACCTGTTAGCCATACATTTTCCCACTGTTAACCATACATTCTCCCACTGTTATCGATATATTCTCCCCACTTGTCATTGTTTCATGTACTCTTAACAAATCAGCTGTAGAATGGACTTTCCTTTCTTAAGTGAAATCAGTAATATCCATTACTGTTTCACTTGTTCTGCTACCAAATTTCCATCATGCCTTTTTCTTTTCTGTTTTTCAGCACTTGGTGAAATAAAGGAAAACAAGCTGATTTGCCAGTGTAGCCTGGCAAGAATATATGGACATATCTGTCTGTACCTATATCTATCTATGTATATTTATGTATGTATGTGTATACACACACACACACACACACACACACATATATATATATATTTACATTTATGTTTATTTATATATATATATATATATATATATATATATATATATATATATATATATACACACATATATATATATATATATATATATATATATATATATATATTTGTTTGTGTCTTTCGGCTTTTCCCGGTTAGGGGTCGCCACAGCGGAACTCCGGTCCGCTAATGATTGGTAGTGGATTTTTACGTACTGGGTTACCAGCCCTGATGCACAACCTTCAACAAAGGCATGCCCCATTCACGTATGCCTCCACACAGAAGACGCTCTAGCTGGGAATCGAACGGGACAATGTCTTGCTGTGAGGTGACGACACTACCGCAGCACCACCACCGCTGTGTATATATACATATATATATATATATATATATATATATATATATATATATATATATATATATATACATATATATATATATATATATATATATATATATTTTTTTTTTTTTTTTTAACATATACATATATATATATATATATATATATATATATATTTTTTTTTTTTAACATATACATATATATATATATATATATATATATATATATATATATGTTTATTATCAAATAGTCAGTGTTCAAAATAAATTCCTACCTAAAATATCGATGCACATGTTCGAAACGGAATGTCGATGTGGTTCATTTTATGTAGGTCAAACGTCTAGATCTTTTAAACATAGGATAGCATTAAATATTAGTGACATTAATTGTAAAAAACATAGAAGTTCATTATATAAACATCAGTTAAAACATGCTGGGGCAGATTTCATTTTTGCTGGTATAGATAAAATTAAGGGTGAAGGACTATCTCAACTGAAAAAGGGTAAAATTTTAGATGAGAAAGAGAAAATGTGGATAATTAATTTGGGGACATTATTTAAGCCAGGGTTGAATAAGAGTTGTTAATTTGAATATAGAGTTAGGCTTTAAATAATATCTATTTGTAAATTTTTCAATGAAAGAAACATTATTTATATTATGTTGCATATGGATGATTTATGGTTAATTGCATGTTGTCACTTTAAATAGTGCTTATTAATTTATTTAAATGACTTGGTTATTAAAATATGATGATGTAATTCCTGTTAATCATTGAGCACTGATGACGCCTATATTGTGAAACCGGTTTGCAAGTAATGGAAGCTGTCTGTTATACTGGATGACTGCTATGACTTTGTCTTGTTTGTCTTTATACTTTATGTGGAACTTAAACGGAATTAAATGGAATTGTGTCACTACACTGAGCCGCTGTTTTATACACTGTGTTATACACTATTGGAACAGCAGTGTGTGCTGGATGGTTATGTTTGGGAATGGATATTTGCTTTTTCCATGCACCACTATTTGTTTAAACACCTGCCAGGCCTGTGCACTGGTTATTTTGGGAAGTATATACACACATACATATATATATATATATATATATATATATATATATATATATATATATGTGTGTGTGTGTGTGTGTGTGTGTGTGTATATATATATATATATATATATATATATATATACACACATATATATGTGTGTGTGTGGATTTGACATTGTTTATTATACCTTGTCTGGTCCCTTTGATGTGGAATTTTTGGCTTTTGAGAGAACAGTTAAAGGACATGCTCCATTTTATATTCTATATTTGCTACGTCCTTTGGTCAGAGTGGGTGATATTGTTTTCGATTAATTCACTGCACTGATAGATATACTTACTTAGATACCTAACTTAGTTAAAGATGGATTTGTAACTGTCCTTGGAAACTCTAACAGTATGGAGAAATCAGTTGATGAGAGTTCTTACCATTTTTATATACATATGTAATAGAAGCATAGCATGTTTTGCAAACTGCCTGCTTTATTGTTTTCACTGTCTAAATATGTTGCTTTAATAGAGATTTTGTAGTACAATCAAGTGCAATATTATAACCTTTCCGAATACTCTGATAACATGAAGACATAGTAGGGGAGCGATAAAGTCTGATAAGCAATATCCATTGTGTTGGTCTGCAGATATTTTGCCATTTCTAGTAGAAATCTTATGTGCATAAGAGCAGTGAGGTCATTTTAAACATGAGATAAGGCCTAGAGTGAGTTTACCTAGGATAACTAAAAAAAATAAAACTGAAATCCAGTGTACATTTTCACTTAAGTAAACTTTCTAGTGGGTTAATTGTTCAAAGTATTTGCAGGAGAAAATCACATATTACAGCCCCCTTCCAGATAAACATTTATCTGTTATACATATTTAACTTCAAGGACATATCCAGACTTAAATATGAATAAACACTACACATTTCAGACCATTGTCAGTGTCTGTTAATCTTTTTGAGGGATCAGAGAATTCTTCTGTTTTACAAAACTCAAACTCAGAAAGGCTTACTGAGAGTTAAAGCCATAACATAGTAGTTTTCCTCATCACGGTAAGCCTTTCTGGTTTTTTAGACTGCCCTACTAGTGATGTTTTCCCCTAAAAGGTGTGTCAGCATAGAGAGCTGTTTTATGTGCTGAATAGCATAATAACGTGACAGTCCAGAAGATCAGCTAATGCTAATTAGCTATCTGCTCTCCCCAAGAAATGCTATCAGCTTCTGATTTGCTTGGCTGCATAAAATTTCACTGTTGAAGGAAAAAGTGACCACCATAAAAATATGTCCGTCACCCATTCACCCTTATGGTTGTTGTTGTGTCTTTCGGCTTTTCCCGGTTAGGGGTCGCCACAGCGGAACTCTGGTCCGCTAATGATTGGCAGTTGATTTTTACGTGCTGAATTGCCAGCCCTAATGCACAACCTTCAACAAAGGTACGCCCATTCATGCATGTCTCCACGCAGAAGACGCTCTAGCTGAGAGTCGAACCGGACAGCGTCTTACTGTGAGGCAACAGCGCTACCGCAGCACCACCACACTTATGGTGCAGTTAAGTTAAACAAAGACAGGGGGATGGGGGCATTTAGTGCGAGACTGAAGCTGTGTGTGTCTGTGTCTATGTCTGAATGTGTGTAAGTGTAAAGGGTTGCGTTTGTCAACACAATGCATGGGCTTTTAGTGAGAAAACGACTGTCATCAGGTCTGACAGTGCTCAATAGTTTTATTACGTGATTCAGAGATCTACTAATGAGACAATAAGAAAGCCTTTCTCGGTGCTGCCATAAGTGTTGATGAAGTTCATTTTCTCAACTTTGTGGTAATTGACCAACCTGCCATGGGCACCTATTATGAGCAGTGAGCCTTTTCCGAATCCTACGATAAGAGTCATCTTTTATCAGTAATGCCACCAAGTATCAAAAGCATGGAAAAAGAATGATGTGACAAATGTATAGTAAATAAAAAAAAACTTTAATAATAAATAAAAATACAGACATATTTCAAGGCAGAATCTTCATTAGTCTGCTCAACAAAAAAACTTATTCAGGAAGCCTGGTCTTATATGCAACCTTTGATTAAAAATAATTACATCTCATCATTTTCTTAATTGGTAACTACCTCAGCTTTTAGTTCAAACCTCCAGTTTTATTTTATTGGGTACTTAAATTTATAATTTCTAGAATATTACCTGTCATTATGTTTAAAATAACAACTTAAGCTTATGACACAATTCATATAAATCATTGATTACAGTTTGAGTCAACAAAACTTGTGGGTGTGAATGGTAGTCACTTTTGACAGCAAAAAATGTTGGTACTTACAGTACATTGACAATATATTAATACGAATGCTTTTAGGGGTAAATAGCACATACCTGTGGCAACTATTTATTTTGCATGTTTTTGAATAAGACTGACAACTTCACACATCCATTTCCAAAAGTTCAAATTTATTTGAAACATTTTTACACACACTCTATCCAGTATCTTAGTTATTTGTCAGTTTGTCAACGTAAATGTTTTATATGAGGATTATTGAAAAAAACTTAAAAGATAATTTATGAACATCCAGGAGTCATTGACAATAAAGTTCATGCCAATGCTTTAGCTAAACATATTTTGGATTGTGGCGAGACCACAAATGAACATAATTTTAAAATTCAATATGTTGACAGAATCTATTTAAATTTTAGAGTTTTTGATAAATTCCTTTCAAATGTCAAAGCTAAATATTAATGTAAACTGCAGGCTGACATGCCAGCTGGCTTGAATGATACATTTTGTATTCTACCTAGGAGTAGGTTGAAACAATATCAGTTAAAAAAATAAAATGTAATTTGTTTTGATTGTTGTATATAACACCAATCATTTTGAATGCTTTTTGAACAGACTAATAAAGTGGTTATCTCAAAAGTTCATGCATTTATATTTACTATTTTCAGCTAAATGCTAATTCTGAATGTCCATGACTTTTTCTTTTAAGTCTATTTATGGACAAATTCATACCAATAAGGTCAACCTCCGCTAGCTGTGGACATGCATGTTTCTGCCTTCTTATGGCATCATCAGCACAGCATAAGTAGAATGTTTGGCTAACATTTGGAAACACAGGGTTGTCGTACATAACTGACATTTATAAACATGCATGTCCACAGCTAGTGGGGTTTGGCTTTATTGGCCAGAATTTGTCCATAAATAGACTTAAAAGAAAAAGTCATGGACATTCAGAATTGTCATTTAGCTGAAACACCTGATGTCTTTAAAGGGTTATTTGCATATATCCCATGTCACCTCTAATACAAGAGGTTTAAGGAATCCCACAGTTGAAAGTCTAGCTTCACTAGATTTTTCTTTTTGTGTTTTTTAACTGATTGTTTTTTCTGTGTGAGCTTTTTACTCATTGTTTTACTTTGTGTAATGCTGTCGTCCTTTATGATCTCCCAGAAGGTTCATTCTCAGTTCATTATCCATTCTCACATAGCTCTATCCTGTAACAATACATTCAGCACATGTACAGCTGTTAGTAGATTTGGTGAAAATGTTTGCTATTAATTCACCAGTCTTAGCTACAATTTCAGCTATAACTTTATATGAGTTTGTAGCTATAACACATTTTCCATCTTATCCTATGGCTTTTGTAGGGCTTCCTTCTAAAATTCTGAGGGCTGAAAATGCACTCCCCAGAATGGTGAAATTGTATATGTATACATGGGAAATACCTGCTGAGTTTCAGGTGGTCGTATCACAGAATATTCCCCCTACTTCACATACAACAGTCTCGGAGTTAGTATTTGGCCCCCACATCAGGTAATATGGTGGGGCGAAACCTCCTGTAAAAATGCTTTAATTGTCATACAGCATGTTTTGACATTTGTTCTATATTCTTGGGAATTGCAGTTCATTTTTGTAAATTGTAGGACTTGCACTAGCCAGCTTCACATTGTGGATAAGGAGGAGATGTGCAGCCTATATTTTTCTGTTACTTCTATGATAATACATTTCCTTTTTGAAAACGGTACATTTATATCATTTAGATAAAGTTTTATTGTATTTCACCTAAGACAATTCATAAATTGTAAACTCAAGTGATCTTTGTTGTTTCTCCTTGCAACAGGCATACCATCAATGTAAAAGAGCATATTAGGAGTTTTCTGTCATATTTCATCTACTATCCACTGCCAAAGTAAAGATGCAGAAGTCACTCCAAAATCAATTGAAACCTGTCTTATATGCATTAGTGGTTGAATTTACTTTAACTATTCTTCTATATCCTACAGCAGTAATATGCAATGCTTCCCTGCATCTGGTTCCATTTCACTTTCATCCTTGCCACCGTTGAAGTAACCAATATACTGTTTCAGTCATTTTAGGTGGTGCTCAGGACAGTGCCTCCCCTTGTCTCCATTTTTCATCTTCATCTTCAACCTCCAATCTTTTAAAGTGCTTGAGCCCAAGCTATATACAAGATAAAATACAAACCTCAACACACTTGCATCACTTCCTGTTTCCTCTACATCAAGTTTCTCTGACTCATTTTCAATGTCTGCATTGGCTAGGCAACCAACGGATGGTTGAAGACTAAATTCTCGAGTGTCATTTGTCTGAAATTCAACAACTCCACAGGAAATCACTGTCAGCAAGTTGTAACGACAGTAATGCCCTTTTCAGAGGGCAATTATCACATTCTTTGAGTTGGTGTGACTGTGGGGTTGATATACATATACGTTAGGGTTTGTGGGGTGCAGAAGTGTTTTTTGGCTGTTTTTTTGGGGGGGTGCAGTTTGAGAATTCCAGTCGTCTTTGGGTTAAATGTAATCCACTCATAGTGGAACTACATTGCCACAGTGGGAACATTTTGCATGTCCAGTTATTATTTTTGTATTTGTTATGCTTCCTTTTACAATATTCCCTTGCAACATTTTCTTTAAACCCCCAATTAGTATCGCTATGTGATGACATGATAATGAAAATGTGCTCAGTTCTGTAAGTTAGTCTTATTAATAGTGCATTCAGTCATATCCTTCAGCAAGTCTTGTTCATATACTTTCATAATACAAGCTACATACAAAAGACTGACTTAATATATCAGCAAATTCCCTTCTGACAAGACTACTGTTAACATTTACAATCTTGTCATAAAGTCAGATATACTTTTATCTATCTTTTGGTTCCTTCAAAGAAAGCTATATCTTTCCACAGCCATTAATGTTTTGTGATTTATGTTACAGCCAATCTAAGCTATTAACCAATTCCCTTCTGACAAAACTGTTGTTAATGTTTACAATCTGTCATAAAGTCAGATATACTGTTACTTCTTTTGACTCATTCAACAGAAGCTATATCCTACTACAGTCACTAATGTGTTGTGTTTCAAATAGTTTTATCCAGTCTGAGTTATTAGCCAATTCGCATCAGACAAGATTATTGTTATTGTTTACAATCTTGTTATAATGTCAGATATACTCTTATGGCTTTAGGTTCCTTCAGTGAAAGCTGCATTATACGGCAGTAACTAATGTTGCGTGATTAAAATAGTTCTATCCAGTCTAAGCTATTTTTCTGCACAGCCATGTAAATAATACAGGCTAACCCAGACAGGAATCCTAGTTTGAGCTTTAAGTTTACAGAACTGGTACATCTACCCAGTCTCACCCTCACATATGCGCATGCCTTGTTGAAGATTCAGATACCATATTGTACTTAGTAAAGCCAAACCGGAAACAGCTCAAATCAGGCTTATGTCAATTTTGTGTCACTAAGCCATAGCTGGGAAGTGATTTGTTTGATCAAGTCACATTTCAACAAATCCTCATCCACTAATCCCAACTCATCAAATTGACAGCTTTTTTTTTTTTTTTTTTTTTAAATGGGGCAAAGCCATACCCGCCCATGCAATAAAAAAAAATCTGCCTATCTACAACTGTTAATTAATAAAACTGACTACAAGGTCACAAAATCTTGAGGTACATTATAAAAAGTGTTGGTAATCACTAAAGCATGTTTCATTGAAACAAATACTTGAAAGAGAATACAGCTGAAGCAAATAAAAAAGCATTCTCTGCTTTACAAAAATCAGAGTTGTATGCTATTTCCTCTTCAGCTACACAGAGAATGCGTAACAGCATGGTTGTTTACCTGTCTCTCTCTCTCTTTGACTTTTTCCTTAATATTTCTGATATGACTACTTTGCTACTCTTCAACTGATGAAGGCACTGCAGTTAGTGTTGCAATTGCTTAGTATATGTCTGATAATGTTTTGAACACTTATTCATTTCGGAAGAATAAAACACAGTTCATAGGTTCATAGATTCATACTAGGCTATCTGCCCTAGGGCATTTATAAGCCTAGCCAGAGTGTGTTTGGCTTTCGCCATCCATTTTAAATGAATTTTGCTATGCCCTTTTTCAAGTTTAGTATACTGTGCCTCTGTCTAACAGTGACACAGAAGTGATAACCGGGGTAAACCTATGATCTCCCATCCACTCATCAAGATTCCTCTTGAAGAGAGTGAATGAGGGACTCTGCCTAACCTGGACTGGGATTTTATTCCAGAGTGAAGGGAGCCTCTGGGTTATGAATCTGTCCCTCCAGCATGTCCTGTTTAGTGATGGATAGATGGATGGATTGTTATACTGTGCTAATATTTCCCTTAATTCAAAGGTAAATAGTAGGAGTGCAGCTTCCTTCAAATTGCTGCACACTTCTACGTGTGTACAGCTTGTTTGTTTTAGAGGGATGTTCCCTGGAATCTATAACTTTTCAATGTATGTTCTACTTTTGACTATGTATAGATACGTACATTTATATACATGAAAAACATAATCATTAAGTGTACTCATGCAGCTGTACATCTGTATTTTACAGACATATATCTATCTATATCTATCTATATATATATTTATAATATGCATACTTACATATATTCCTTTACTCATAAATCTACATTTGTAATTATACACAAAAGTATGTCATCACATAAATATTCCATATTTGTACACAGCTGCAGTTCTGTATACAGATATGTTTATGCTTTTTTATGTATTATAATTACATATAGATACATATTTGCAGTTACACACAGATTTCTTCTAGCATATTCCTTAATTTCTGTAACATTTTTATAGTTTACTTTTTACACCCATGTTTAACATGATTTAAAAATATACTATTGCACTCTGGCCTTCTCACCATCACCTGACCTACCCACTCAGCCAGCTGGTCAGGCCTAAGCTTCTGTAGGTCATTGTACCTGTGTCAGCATTGGCAGCTAGAAAGGGTGATCCCTGTCAGGGTTGACAGGTACTCACCAAACTTCTTTCAGAAGTCAATCTTTCTTCTATATAGATAGATATAGATAGATATATGTCTGTAAAATACAGGATGATGCAAACATTAGTTCAACACAACCTTACTTGGCTGGATTGCAACTCTGTATGTGTATATAATTATGGGTTTTGTGTCATCTAATCTGCTTTTTTGTTCATTTTTTTGTTTTAGTGATGATGGAAGGCATGCTGTTGTGTTGTTTGACTGATGATTACATCAAACGTTTATTTTGTGTGACTGTGGCATATTGTTTTAGGTGCAGTAATGATACAAAACCATTGATCAAGGCAGAGAAAAGATAATTTTATCCATGAGAACCACTTTCATAAGACATAGTTTCATAGGCTCATAGGAGGTTACTAGGCTAATGGCCTCAGGGCCCTTACAAGCCTAGCCAAGTTCAACCAGTGTTCCCAAGGGTGTCTGGTTCAAGCAGACACTAAAATCAGCAACTATTGCCCCTGTCCAAGAGGGACACAGGTGGAACCCCTGGGATAAATTTCCAGTTACCCATCCAATCATCCAAATTACGTTTAAATAGGCCCAATGAGGGGCTTTGTTTAACTTGAATAGGAAGCTTGTTCCAAAAGTAGGGCAACCTCTATGAGACAAATTTGTCTCTCCAGCAAGTTCTGTTGATATCACATACAGCACACATCTTTTTGGAAAAAGAAGGGCCAAACAAGTTGAAAGGACAAAGGCCAGGATTCAAATGGTTATGGATATAAATCCTGTTGGTGGAAAGAACCAATCCTTAACATAGTGCAAGAAAAGGGCAAATGACATGTTATGACTTGCCAGAGCAAAGGTGAGACCGAATGCAATTGCCTGTACCAGTACTTGAGGGGGTGGGTTTTCCTACACTTATCCCTTTAACACCAGATGAGGAATACCTCCTCTGCATTAATGGGGATGACTATGTCATAGAAGATCTGGCTCTGTAGCTCAGGAGTTAGAGCACTGGTCTTGTAAACCAGGGATCATGAGTTCAAATCTCAGATTATGGGACTGTAATAGTGGGTGTGTGGACACTGGATAATACTAACATCTGTAGCAGCAGCACATATCTGCTCAGGAAGGTTAGTTTGAAGTAACATATATTTATATAGTGAATTAAATGATGACATGGAATGATTATTATTAAACACATGATAATTGCAATCAACAGGAGAACCCTCCCCTTCTGCACAGAATGACAATGAAAGCAGAGTGCATGATAAGTGAGCCCCACAGCTCCTTACTCAGCATACAGTAGTGTATTCTGCTTCTTTATTAGTAAAGTATTCAATTCATTTTTACAGGGTCAGCAGCAGAAACAAACAGTTCCACTATACCAATATATTTGAAGGATATCAGCAACAGAATGGCCGTTGATGAAGATAATGATGATGATAACACTGTCATATTTATGTGGCAGCCTAAGGAAAGTGTCACACAGTCCCCAAGTTAAATGGCAGGATCTCACTCCCTGCAATGTTAGTAACTACGCAGAAAATGACAGTGCATCACAAAGCACATGCTGACATTACACTCAGGCTTGTACAGGAGGAAAACTCATACATACAAATCCAAATGAACACTTTCACGATGATGACAGGCATTCAGAGGTAACACTGTCCACAGTTACACCTTTAAACAGGGGTGCCAGGTGCAGGAATTTGTCACAGCTATTCCAGGAAACACATAAAGCATTGGCTGCCCTCAGAGCATTGCCACAGAGAGTCACCTGGAATTGGTCAGAGTCCTCCAGGGTATAATGTGAGGATTTCCAGTACTACCTCAAAATGGAGGAGAGTAGGGATAATAGCATGATCACACTGTGTAGTATGGTGATAGCATGATCACACTGCGTAGTATGGTGATAGCATGATCACATTGCATAGTATGGTGATAGCATGATCACACTGCGTAGTATGGTGATAGCATGATCGCACTGCGTAGTATGGTGATAGCATGATCACACTTCGTAGTATGGTGATAGCATGATCACACTGCGTAGTATGGTGATAGCATGATCACACTGCATAGTATGGTGATAGCACGATCACACTGCATAGTATGGTGATAGACTAAGCATCAGTGTCCACCTCCATTCGTACACTAGGTAGGGCCTACCAGACTCAAGTAGGAGCCAGTTTTGGAAGGAGAAGAGGAAAGGGTACTGTCTAGACACATGGGGGAGGATCACATGAGACTACAAGTGCTTCTCAGGAGAGTACTGTAATTAGTAGGGGAAACCAAACAGAAAGTATTTCATTTCTGGCAGCCACATCAGTGTTCATCTGCACCTAGCAGAACCACCCATTTGAGGTCCCTGTCCCAGTCCTGTTACCCCAGCACTGTCAAATCAATTTCTACAGGATCACCTGCATCAAGTAGGTCACAGCATCAGTCCAACTCACCATCTAGCTTTCATGGCAACCCCTCTTCAAAATCATTTGCATCATCGCCTACCCTATCTTTAGGAGATGTGTATGACACATTTGACCTTGACCTACTGTGATTCAAGTGTGACATTTATCTTACTTACATTTCAGATGTCCAGTTTCCCTTTAATTTAATCTTTGTATTTATTTATTAATGTTTTGTTAACTTGGAGCAGAGGCCCAAGGTATAAATCTTCATACTAAGAAAACAATACACCACTCAGCGGTGATGTGCAATCTTTATAGCAACTTCATGATAGTAAATAAACAAAAGCAATGATGATCAAAGCAAAGTAAGTTCATTTCAACACGATGGACTAGAACCGCAAAAGGACTGGTATTACATAAAATATCATTGTAACAAGGAAATAAGCCCCAGCAGAACATGTGCCAAGAATCTCCATTATAGCACTACAATGCTGTATCATGAATACATCCTATACAAGGGAATCAGAATGGCACTCAAGCAGAACATAAACAGATTAATTATTATAAACACAAGGAAGTAAAGCATACACTAAATGTGTTAATGAAAACTGTACCAAATGCTAACCAGTTGCAAAAACATTTCATCAGACAGTATTTGTTTATTTATTTAAATTTTATAACCGGGTCAGTGAGCTGGTTTCTTGACTGTTTTCAGTCACAATCTGGATATAATTGTGCAAAAAGAAAAATAAACCAATCCGTACTAAACAGTGATAGTTATACAAATGGGCATATGTCAAAATGCACACAGATGCAGGTATTATACAGAGAGCAATAAATGCTAATAATAGTAAATATATATCGCAAGTTTAAAAGTTTATATAGTTTTACTGTAAAATCTTTATAATGTGATAGAGCTTCTTTTTTAAAATATATATAAAATTAATACAGGCATAGTGCAAATAACCAAAGACATTTAGCCAGTGTCCTAGAAGCAGATAAGATACTTCCTGAAGGGTGCCTAGAGTTGGAGTTCTTTGTTTCAGTGGATAGTTAGTTGCCTATTCACCAGTCCTACCCTGGAGAAGGCTTTTTCACCGAATGCTAGTCTGAATCTAGTTCTGACTAGTATGAGTGTGTTTTCTTGTCTACCTCTAAGAATGTAGCTTTGTTCCCATAGTTGGAGTTTTCTTTTAAGTGGGGACAACAGTCAAGTGTTAGAACTTTAAACATCAGGGTGCTTAATAGGTAGGTGTCTTTATTTGTATTGGGTAGCCAATGTGCCTTGTTGTAGAGGGTTCAGTGGCTGCAGTTCATATCTGCTACAAGGGCAACTCTAAATATTTTATTTTTCGCTATTTGAAATTTTTGAGAAGTGAGTGTAGAGTGAAGGGTTAGAAGAGGCAGAGCATATTCAAGCTTGAGAAATAGTACACTTTTAGCTGAGGTTAGTCTTGCTGGTGAGAGAGAATGTTTGATAGTCTATAACAATATTTGAATTCTGACAATACTTTGGAGGTAATATTGTCTGTGTGAGCACTGAAACTTAGAGAGGGCTCACTTGTCACACCGAGCTATTTCTGATGGGTAACATTTGGAATTCTTTTATCATATAAATCTTTTATTTGTAAGGCACTTAGGTATGGCAGTTGTCTTCGGGTAGCAAACAGAATGATATTTGTTTTTGTATCATTAACTTGGAGCTTGTTTGTATGCAGCCAGTTGCATAAGTCTGTAAACTGGCTCTGTGCTGTTTTATGCTGTTTAATGGATTTATGTGGATTACAGTTGACACAGACAAGTAAAACCAATGCTAGGCATATGAAAACAAAGAAGCTGGAAAACAAAGTAAAAAGTATATACAGAAACTGAAAAGTATTGGGGAAGATAATTCATTATTTAAGAATGCACTGGCAAACAGAAGGAAGTAAATCGCAGAGGTAAATGTGGAAAACATCTAAAATGAAGTCATGATTAGTGTAAACAGTAAAGGTACTACCTACATCAGATAGTAGTTATTTTGGAACAGATCCATCCATCCATGCTTACTAGTCACAGCCAGCTCCTGTAGTAATCCCATGAACAGCTGTCACCATTGACAAAGTTAAATAGGCAAGCAAGGAACAGAAAAATTCAGCAAACAAGAATGAATTAAAGGTCTCAAAGGAATACTTCTTAAACGCAGGCATCTTTCTTTACCATGTAAATGCTTAATCCTTACTTGTACATAGATGAAAAGCTAGGTTACTAAAACAATGCAGATCAAATATGAAGACAGCATAGAAATGGCCCTATATGCTTGTACACTACACCTCCCATTTCATACTGCAAACAACTGGAACAGGAGCACAATATCTCCAGTAAATTACAAATAGAAGGAAACCTGCAGACATTGCAAAACAGGCTTTGCAGATTATTTTAATATTCTGTTAAGATATCAATGATTTTTGCACACAATCTACAGTTTTTTTCCTTCAGAAGCCTACAGTCTGAAATGGTCTTCACTCATACAAAGCTTAATTACATAAATTGTTCTTTTCACTCTATTGAAAATAACGTGCACAATCTACTGTGCTTTGTTACACTTCTAGTGTGTGTTGTTGGAGGGAGGGGGAGGAGATTAAACAGCAGATGATAATAAAAGTAACTGCCCATGAGGGCTTCAGAGACTTTTAAAATATTGACATATCTTTCTATATTTTCAGCGGGCCACCCTATGTAGAAGAGAATGGACACTAGTGCAGAGAAGAAGGGAGCAAGTAAAATACTGCATTATGGGTACTGTGTTATGGAAGCTCGAGTGTCACTTTGGACCATGTGTTACTAAGCAGTGAGTTGGCTAAGGTTGGCCTACTTTGTTTTTCCTTATAAGTAAGCTGGTATTTTTGGTTTGGCAAATTAAATGACTTGCTTCTTTGGGAACCTTTACTACTACATCATTTGGTACACAGTCAGAAGCAAAGAAATATTTGTGTTCACTTTTGTTGGTTGACTAGACTTTTAAAACTCCAGTTATATCTCAGAGCCAAGAAGGAGAAATCTCTCTTTTGAGGACATCCATTTGCTTGCCGCTGCTAGGCCAAAGAGTTAGTGTAAAATGTGATACTCCAGTACATGAATTATGACACTTTATTCACTATTACCGTATTGTCAATGAAAGGGGTATCTGTGTAGGCCAAGGACAGTAATACACAGAATGTACAGTGAATGACAGTAAATGAGATGTTTGTGACAGAAATATCAGAAGGAATAATGATAATATGGCTTACAGACATAACCTTAACATGACATTTCCCAGCCTTCAAATGACACGTCTGTCAGATGTGAAAAGTAAAATTTGCCCTGATAGGAAAGTTCAATGAAGTGTGCACCTAGAAAAACATAACATAAATTTCTGTAGTAAAACTAAGTGTTGTTGTCATATGGCAGTATACACAGCCTCCACCCCTTTCTCTGTAGGTTGCAGACAGATTACATTTCCAAAAGATAACTCAGCAGAAGTTGAGAGGAGCTAAAAAACTGTGTACTGTCCATACCTCTCAACATCTTAGCTCAAGAAACCTGGATAAAGCCTAAAATAATGGGGGAACAAAGGCCCAAAAATAGGGACAGATTTTAAACATTGCTTTTATAAACTCAGAATTTACTAGAATAACAGGATTTGTGCCAGCATGTATTTTATGAACAATATGAAATCTGGAC
Source organism: Protopterus annectens (assembly GCF_019279795.1). Classification (NCBI taxonomy): domain Eukaryota; kingdom Metazoa; phylum Chordata; order Ceratodontiformes; family Protopteridae; genus Protopterus; species Protopterus annectens. The sequence continues at coordinate 1,343,269,999 of NC_056725.1, read as the reverse complement.
ATCTCAACTTTCCAGATTTTAGCAGTGTCCAGATTTTTGTCTCATATTTTTGGTTTGTTCCTCAGAAAGCCTGTGGCTCTTCTGTCAAATCACTGAAGTCTGAATTCTCTAAATAACAGCATGTAGTTGATTGCAATGACCACACTGTGAAATCGGAGCAAAAAGTGAGCATTGATCATAAAGAAGAATTTTTTACATATGTTTATTTATTAATTTTCTCGATTAATAAGTAAGAGACTATTATTGCTCTTTCTGAGATGGGAAGATGTGAAAATGATATTCCAGGTATGAGGATGTGCCTGGGATATTCATAACTGTAGTGTGCTGCTGCATGCATGCATGCACTACGCTTAGTACGCCGATGTTCATTGCCATGATTCGATGACATACATCATGGCAATGAATAAATGAGTACAGAAGATGCTTGGTATCCATGAATGGCCTACAGCTATACATAGAATACAATGGTGTACTATGAGCAGTAATAGGGGAAACAATGTGCAGAATGGCAGTGCTAAACAGTACATCTGAGAAAAGCTGCTTACTAAGGTATAGTATGCATTCCTATGTAGCTCCTTGTAGTAGCAGTAACTGAACCTACAAAGCTGCTGTATCCACATTAAACTGTCAAACAGCTCTAATGTATTAGAGGGGTAAGAAACAAAGTTTCCACCATTATTCCTAAAACAGATTCATAAAAAAAATTTCAATCTATGGTCATTACCACGTTGATAATGAAGGGACTCCCCTTGATGGGAGGTCTGCAGCATCACTGTATGGAGAGGGAAGTTGTGGATGTGGTAGAATGAATTGCTTATGATGGGGCCATCGTTTGCATGCGAACTCCATACATGAAGTACTACAGCACACAATCGAGTATAACTCTGCTCACGATTCTTTCCCTATTTTTTACCTAGAGATTGTTTACACAGGGATTTGGAATGCCATTCTGTGTTACTCCAGGCCTATTCCATGGCACACAATCTATACGAATAGCGTTGTGAGTCATGAACCTATGGGTCTTGTCCAGGATGTTCAGCATGACCTGAAGTAAGTTACATTTAATATGTGATCCAGCAGTAAATAGAAGTTTATACTGTAAAAATAAAAAAAAAAATAGTATGTCATTTTTTTTAGTAATAGACTTTTCTTCATGAGATAAAAAGTGTAGATATAGCCAAAAGGCAATTTAGTTTTGCTAATAGTAAGTCAAGATGTAGAGGAACGGTAAGTTGTTCATTGTGAATAAACCCATTTATGTGGCTTAACAGTGTTAGGGAGTCACCTAGTGGAGAGCTCCCTGATGATTTCTGTGAGACATGAAACAAACATTTGGTTGTCCCAAAAGTCACCATATCTACTTTTTAGATCTAGTTCAAAAGATCAAAGTGTAAAAATGTTGAAACCCAATAACAAGACAGATAATGTTTTTACAGGGGAGCAAGCCCCCCTGTGACCTAGGGGAATAGAGTTTAATAGCCCTGACAATGGACAGGGCAAAAAAGAAGAAAAATATTGAAGAGTAGAGTTTAATAAACTTAGTCAGTTTGATTGGTAAGACAGGTCCAGTTCATACTTGCTAGGTCAGTTTGTAGAGAAGGACAAAACTACATTATAATCATCTGAAAATATCAGTGAAGCTGCTGTTTTTGGTTACCTTGGAAAAGAAGGATGCAATAATAAAACAGTGATCATTAAAGAATGGTAGCTGAGCTGTTGGGGTGAAGAATCTATGAAGAATGTCGGTAAGGGCCAAGACTAAAAAATAGTTCTTATTGCTTTTTGGGTTAGGTGCTCTGGGTCAAATAATTTGCTGGATTGCTAAAGCATCAAAGGTATCCTCAAGTTAGTTGATACATTTGGTCTGGTTCATGATTTTGTTAATTTTTGACAGAATAACTTATTTTGTGAAGGGAAGTGTATCTGATGTGGCACAATTTTGACTGAATAAATGATTATGGGGTGGGAATTGTATATGATGGCAATGCTATACAATATATTTCCTAAGATGTCTACCAGTTAAGCATGGATAGACTACCTAGCCTGGTTTGGAATTGATGGAACTGGGATACTGTGAGATGACTATTGCTGGAATGTGTTTTGTGAATAGTAACAGAATATGTTCACCTACTTTATCATCTCTGAAACCATAAAAGGATTGCTAGTGCGTGGTCAGACTTGTAGGATGAGTATCATCTTTTTAACGCCATAATCCCAAAAGTGCTTTAACATCTTGTTTATGTTCTTGTATCTAGTAGTCAGTCTGAGGTATTTGTCATGGATACTGCCAGAATTAAAATATGTCATTTTAAAGACTTTAGTCCTGCAAGGAGCATTATGGGGTATATAACGTGAGCCTCAGTTACATTCAACATCAAGTCCAAACCAAAAGTAATCAGCACCATCAAATATTCAGTGCTGAAGTAAAAGTCTCTTTATTGTATTCCAACACTGTTACATGAACCAGTTTCAGTCCTCAACCTTTTTCAGCATGATCTACACATAGTTGTAACATACTGGTATAAATAATATGTAACCACTTCACTATAATTACACAAGAATACATTTAAAGTGGCAGTAGCATATTTGACTAGTGCTTCCGGGGAGAGAGGGTAGACCATCCTGTGGGACTAGCAAGATGGCCCACCACCCACCTCTTGTTGGGGAATGGAGGGCCAATTGGGATTTCCAAGGAAGAATAAATAGGCCATATGGCTCTTATCTAGTCTGTGAATGCCTGCCTTCCATCCTTTTGGAATTAATTGATCTACTGGGTGTAGGTAGAACAGACACTGGGTTGACTTAATGGTTAAGGTGTCTACTTCACAGATACAAGGTACATGGTATGTTTCTCTCCTTTTTCATGCTCTGTTTTTTGGCTAGATATGTAGTAGCCTGCAGACTGATTGCCTACTAGGATTGGCCCTGGTGGGAAAAGACAGCTGAGGTAGTTAAATACTTGCAGTTGGGACCTTGAATAATGATTAAGGTGCTTACCTCAAAAACACAAAGTGCAGAGTTTGATTCCTACCTTTGGTCACTGTCTGGTTATTGGTTAGGCACATAATAATCTACAATATTTACCTAGTTATCTAAGCCTGTCACTGATACTATACCTGTTAAATCATTTTGTGGTTTTAGAAAGCTTAAATAGAAATATGTGAAGGATCTACAAAAAAATAGCAATTAGGTATGGCAAGGGAAAAGGCAAGAACTTGTTGTTTTCTGTTAAGAACAACAGTTCTTGAGATGGAGAAAGAAAGGGCTGGTATAGCAGAAAAGGTTGATTTATTGAAAAAGGACAAGAGCAATCAACACAGAGCCTGGTCACATGACACAGAGGGATAAAGCCCTTGCTTCTTCTTAGATAACCAGTATTTGAATAGCAGTATGTGTACTGGAGGGATCAGATGGGGAATGATTGGATGATTCCAGCCAGCATTTGTCGGGGGGGACCTGCCTAGGCACACTGCAAGCTCAGAATCAAGATTTGGGTGAATTCTACCTCTCGGTCAGGATGCTGCTCATGTGCTGAAGCACTCATGCACTTCACATAGGCAGCACCTGCAGAGCTCATGAGGCTGCCATGGGATGGGAGGGGGTTACGGCATACCCCCTGGCAGCAGTGTGACATGGTCTCACCATCCTGAATCTCCTCGTCGTCCCCAAGCATGGGCTGGCTTGAGCCCTCGGGAGGTCAAGATAGGTCTAGCAGACCTGATGAAGAAGGAGTGGAAGTGAAGGCAACTGATGGTCAGCTGTGAGGAGAGGGAGCCAAAACAAATTAAGGGGCATAAAATAAAGAGGGACACAAAAAAGGAATAAGGGATAAGTGACTGGGTTAGAGAGCAAAAGAAATGTGGCAATCAGGAAATGACAGTAAATACAGACTGAAAAGAAAAACGGTATTATGGGTAATGACATAATGATAAGGTGTGGGGGGCTTTTGTATGTGTGTGTGTGTGTGTGTGTGTGTGTGTGTGTGTGTGTGTGTGCGTGTGTGTGTGTGTGTGTGTGTGTGTGTGTGTGTGTGTGTGTGTGTGTGTGTGTGTGTGTGTGTGCATCTGTTGGTCTGTGTCTAACTTAATGTGACTTTTTTATCAGGCTGATCCTTGGTTCAAGGACTCACCTTCATCTGGCCCTCAAGCAGTTTGAGACAGAGACCACTGATTCAATACGCAGGCAACATCCCAGTATGGAGTTATTGTGACATGAGTGCATAGCTCTCAACTGAATCAGGGACAAACCTCATCAAAATCAGGAACAAATCTAGAAATAATCAGGGACACTTTTTACATTTTTTTTTCCAAACACCTTTATTGAATTATCACTTGTGACATAAGCAAATGGCTTGAGTTTGCCAAATTTATTTATGCCCTAATTAATAATCCTCCATAAACTTGCATATCTAATTTTATATACTGCTGGATAAAAAACAAAGGTAGTCTTGACAAGCAGAAAACTTATAAAATAGTTGATTCCACTTTGAACCTGGCAAGCAGTAACAGAAGACAAATCGTGGCCTCATTTTACCAGCTCAGAGACAGGCAGACAACTGTAGCATAATGAGCTGAGGAGGCAGCCAGTAACTGGTAAAATATTAATTATTTGAAACACAATACTCTGAAACAAAAACTAAGAAAAACAGTAGGCAGTGTTAATAATGATCCTCTTGAATTTCAAAATTATAATTTCTAAGGGAGCTAGTATCTTTAGTTTCCTGGAATTACTCACAGATTACAACATATCCACAGTGGCATTTCTCATACAGTTGTTTATGACAGTTTTGTGAAATAGTTATGAGTTACAGTTTCTATCTAAGGTTACAGCTGGCATGGCTGATGGCGGTATGTACGTACTTGAATCCGTCATTCAGGAATGTTCGTGTATTACCAGTGTACATCTATTTAGCAGTAGGTATAGTTCTCATTGCACATCTCTGCCAGGGCCAGACGACTGTGTTTGAATACCTTTACCCTTATTTCAACATTCGTTTCAAACTGTTGAGCAATATGTTGATTAAGCTACTCACAGATTAGATAAAAAGTGCAACAACTGTGTACCAGTGAAACTCACATTTGATTTATACCGCATTTATATGGGAGGTGTATTTTCTTTTCTTGAGCTATAAGTGTAACTAATACAGGCAGTGCAAAAAAAGTTGCATGCCACAGAAACACAAACATTTGATTTATATGGGACATTTTTTTTCTTCCTTGAACTGCAGGATATGTTTCACACTACAGGACGGTTTCCATTTACAATATGTTCGTGAAGAATGATACCGCGAAAGGGTAACCAGTTGAAATGTTGGCACTCACAATGCTGAGTCCTGCAATTTGGAGACTGAATGACTGAAAATCTAAATGTATATATACTAGTCTAAGATTGACATTTCTCATAACATTCCCTTTTCTTTGAAATATGGCAATCTAGGAGTGTGTGTGTGTGTGTGTGTGTGTGTGTGTGTGTGTGTGTGTGTGTGTGTGTGTGTGTGTATAAATATATATATATATATATATATATATATATATATATATATATATATATATATATATATATATATATACATTTTCTGTATTTTCGGTTGTTTTTTTTTCAGAACTTGGTATTCAGAGTTCATATATTTCAAAACGGATTCCACTGAAAAACATGTACATACGCAGTGTTCAGCTTTTTGGCATGGTTACATCATTAGAGACCTGAGACTCACTGTGCAGTCAGAAAGTGTGCTAAAGCACTTATCTTGTTTTTCAAGAGTAATTTGCATGTCTCAATTGATAACCTGAAAATGGAGGTTTATAAATGCAGTTGTGTACATTTAAAGCAGGATATGTCATCTTCTACTAATTAAAGTTTTTAAGTGTCATTCTGAAAGCCATGAAAAAAACGATGATTCAAAAATTGTTTTTTTCATTCCCATGGGAATAATAACAACAAGATGTGAGCTGACGTGCAATGTTTGCATTAGTGTTATTGCTTTACTATGTGAGCATGCTGTAATCAAGTTAGGGCTTTTTAATCAAATCCAGTCAAAAACCATGACACACATTGAAGTGTAGAGAAGTACAACATAGGATGTGCAGCAAACACTGCAAATATATTCTTCCATTTTGAAAAGATGTGGGTAAGATGTTGCCATGAAAAAGCCAAAATGCAAAAGATTTAAGATAACAGTTATGTTTTATGGCACAATGACTTTCGTATAGCATAAGGAATGAAAAACAGTGCTTTGTTCTGGTCTTGTGGAAACATCATGTTGGGTTTTGATTTTAAATGTACATTTAGTGACAATGGTATGTCAGCCTTTTGGTGGTTCAGAGCTGAAGTGTTACTTTATCATCATACAGTTGCACGCCACATTTTAACAAGTCCGCATTAACTTCCATTACAGCCTGACAGATATGTAGTGCTTAAGTTCAGTTATGGTGAGTCAGTCTGATATGCCATTCAGTAGGTTGGCATTGAGATGGCATCTGAGGAAGAAATATGGGACAGCAATCATGGCTCAGGAAAGGGCATGAGGTCTGTAAAACATTTGTATATAGCTCATTGTTATACTTTAGAGAGTACATTGATCATAAAATTAGATTTTTTCTATTGCTACTTTTTCAGCTGTCCACAATACATAAGGAGTTCAATATTACAATTATAGTGCAAATGTTGCAGAATAGCGAACACCAAGAAATATAAATTGTCAGCAACTTTGAAATTAGTCCTTTTGCAGTCTGCAGTAATGAATTTGACTGACATTTTCTTGACATACGGAGCCTATAACAGACTTATCTTAGCCTTTGTGTGTCTCATTGATTTGCACTACAGCTGTTTGGATAATACATGAATTCTCCTTTTGAAAAATGATGGGCTCCTCATATCAATAGGGTGCAGTGTAGCTCATGTGTTTTGGAGTTTTATAAAGGCAAACATTTGTATGATTTCTCTATGCTAATGAAGCTGTATAGCTGTTTAAATCGCTAATTGATGTCTGTGCATGTTGTCTGTAGCATAGCACTCTTTGTGGACACCATTTTGAGTTACTGTTTGGTACTTCAGGAGTTAACCACTAATGGACCACGTTTGGAAGTCTGATACTGCTTTAGTGTGCCATGTATTCTCTACTATCTGATGTGAAGTTACTCCAAAGCTCTGTTCCCTATCTGATGGGAAATGTAGCACTGATGTTGTTGTGATCTCTTGTTATACTGCATGCTCTGAATCTGAGACACTGATGTCCTTATGCATTTTTTCTTCAACATTTCCAAAATTTCCAGTGGACTGTCATTCCATCACCAATAGCTCAATAGCACTGATGGATATGGCAACAAATAATAATAGTACGATCTCAGGACAACGCTAGTCTCTTGGTTTGGTCATCTAATGGTCACTAGGACTGCATACCTAATAGCTACTTAGAAACCTATATGATATACCCGCGACTTTCACTTGTAGGAAGTGCCCACAATGAAATACCATATAGCTCCAGATAAAGGGCTTTGTTTTGATCAGAAATTCTATAAGGAACCTATCCATGGTGCCTCTCATGCTTTGCTAGGCCCAAATAATGTCCTAAATGGGGAGGGGATTACTGAAATAAAAGCAATGATGATAATAACAGTGTAAAGTATTGAAACAGTAACATAAAATATTAAAATATTTAGTTTAGCAGTAAAAGCTAAGGTATAACTACTAATTTATTTGTTTTATTTAACATTTGTTGAGTGGGAAAATCTGACTAGGACAAAGACAATTTTCAGCAGAGGCCCAGGCAGAAACACTCTAGACGCATGTCTTTGGAATGTGGGAGGAAACCAGAGCACCTGGAGAAAGCCCACACAAATGTAGAGAGGACATTCAGGCTCAGCACAGAAGGCACCCCAGCCAAGAATCAAACCAGAGAACCTCTTGCTGTGAGGCAGCAACGTTAACTGCTGCACAACTGCGTTACCCAAATGACACACTATCATAAATACTGATGACTATTTAAACCTAACACCACAGAGTGTTTCAAATACATGTCAACATATACGTGCATGAAAATATTCAAATGTCATTAATATAACACTCTTAAGTAGGTAGACTGCATCTTCTGATTTCTAATTAATATTGCCTTATTATTTGTACACAGCTAAGTATTTCTGTGGACTATTTAATTAAGAAAAGGAGTACAGCATGTGCTGATGTTACTGACTGTACACTATACATACACATGTGTACAAATGCTCCTGTTACTGACTGTACACTATACATACACATGTACAAATGCTCCTGTTACTGACTGTACACTATACATACACGTGTACAAATGCTCCTGTTACTGACTGTACACTATACATACACATGTGTACAATTGCTCCTGTTACTGACTGTACACTATACATACAAATGTACAAATGCTCCTGTTACTGACTGTACACTATACATACACATGTGTACAAATGCTCCTGTTACTGACTGTACACTATACATACACGTGTACAAATGCTCCTGTTACTGACTGTACACTATACATACACATGTACAAATGCTCCTGTTACTGACTGTACACTATACATACACATGTACAAATGCTCCTGTTACTGACTGTACACTATACATACACATGTACAAATGCTCCTGTTACTGACTGTACACTATACATACACGAGTACAAATGCTCCTGTTACTGACTGTACAGTATACATACACATGTACAAATGCTCCTGTTACTGACTGTACACTATACATACACATGTGTACAAATGCTCCTGTTACTGACTGTACACTATACATACACATGTACAAATGCTCCTGTTACTAACTGTACACTATACATACACGTGTACAAATGCTCTTGTTACTGACTGTACACTATACATACATGTGTACAAATGCTCCTGTTACTGACTGTACACTATACATACACATGTACAAATGCTCCTGTTACTGACTGTACACTATACATACACATGTGTACAAATGCTCCTGTTACTGACTGTACTCTATACATACACATGTACAAATGCTCTTGTTACTGACTGTACACTATACATACACATGTACAAATGCTCCTGTTACTGACTGTACACTATACATACATGTGTACAAATGCTCCTGTTACTGACTGTACACTATACATACACGTGTACAAATGCTCCTGTTACTGACTGTACACTATACATACACATGTACAAATGCTCCTGTTACTGACTGTACACTATACATACACATGTACAAATGCTCCTGTTACTGACTGTACACTATACATACACGTGTACAAATGCTCCTGTTACTGACTGTACACTATACATACACATGTACAAATGCTCCTGTTACTGACTGTACACTATACATACACATGTGCAAATGCTCCTGTTACTGACTGTACACTATACATACAAGTGTACAAATGCTCCTGACTGAGACATACAGTTCTGGAAGTCTGACCACCAAACAAAGAAGTCAGCATTGACTGGCCAAAACCAGAAACATAACATATACATAAAAAAAAAAAAAAAAACAGTTACCTACCATAATCTAATTTCATAACCAGTCAGAACTGATAAAGTGTCAGGAAAATAAAGTGTATCAGACTAGATTCTAACAACAAATGCAAGTAATACTTGAATAGTTTGAACTTTTATCTGTCTCTCTAGCTATCTACGTATCTACTAATATTTGTTAGCCAGAGTTGAGCACTTATCCTAGATGAACCTATGTCAGACTCTGCCTCTTTCAATCCACTGCCCCACAGATATAATTTGGAACAAGACAAAACTAGAAAGAAAATTCTTATAGAACTGGCTACAGTTTAAAAAATTCTTCCAGGAATCATCATTTACCAAATTGCTAAGGAACAGTAACTGGACCCCACTTAAGTACGTATCCATTGATGAAGCAATAATTACTTTAACTGAACTTTCCTAACTATCCTTAACTCTGTATCTCCACTATGTAAGAAGAAAATAAAAGCTGTACCTGTACCCTGGCTAATATCAGGCACAAAATAAATGATGAATATAAGAGAAAAAGTATTAAAGACTGGAAAAGTGACCCAAAACATCTAATGTAGAAAAATGTAAGCACCCCAGAAACCAAATAACAATACATTGCAAAAGACAAAAAACAACTTCTTCACTATTTTACAGTCATTCCACAGGAGAAATCCAAACCATTATTAATAATCTAATCAAAGTGAGTAAAAAAAAAAACACCACCAAACCTGTTACCTGATGACTCTTGATTACAGCATTGCCTACAAACTAAATACACATTTTATACTATCAGCTATATACAAATACAAATAAACATCACTACAGCTCTTTCAATGTATGTCTAGCTTCAATAAATCAAACAAAAACTATGAAGGAAGCTAAAATCTATCACCTTAGCACCAGACAGTCTACCACCGGGGTATCTATGCATTGCAGCCTACACCATTGCTTACCCCATTGTCATTCTCATAAAGAGCTCTGTCACAGAACAGTGTGCACTTACTACATGGAAATAAACCTATGCAATCCCTCTTACTAAGACAAAATTGAGCATGACTTCTCAAATTATAGACTGACTGCTATACTATCTTCCTGGCCCTAGATACTTGAGAAGTGTATCCACAAACAACTACTAGGCCATATAATCCACTGTCACCTATATAACATGAGTACTGTCCTGGCCACAACACAGAGACATTGTTATTTACTTTCTTAAAAACTACTGATCAACAGATTAACCAAGGCTTATTAACATCCTTTACCTTCTTAGACTTATCAAAAGACTTCTACAGAGTCTCACATAATGTACTTCAAAACAAAATTGTCAAACTAGGCCTGAGCAGTAACGAGTTGTAACACTGTAAATTGTTTCAATGGGTCTATGTTAAATCATCAAACTCTTAAAAAAGCGAATGATGATTTATCGAACCCATGTATGCTAAAGCTTACAATCTGGAATGCTTAGAACAGCGATTTTTTTCCAAGGGAAAGAAATCGCTGTTCCACAAAACAAAACAAAAAAAAATGTTAAAACATTACATAAACCCCTCTATGTGGACCCCCCCTTCTTAAATATACCAAGTCCGAGATCGCACTACAGTCATAAAAGTGGCAAAGTAATGGAAGCGGCCAAGCTATTTCTTTCCCAGGGAAAGAATTTGCTTATATGCCGTTTCGCTATTTTGCCTTTTTGTGCTTTCAAGTTCGATCAAGACGCATTCGAAAGAATGCGTCTTCCATGATTTAATAGGAACCCATTTCAATAGTTACCTTTTCCAATGATCACAAAGTGTTTGTTAGTAGGACATTTTTTCCTTTTTCAAAAATATCACAGTTGGCATATCTTAGGGGGTCTATCCTGGGACATCTATTAATAAACATATTCATCAGTCCCGGGGCCTCTATTATTAAGCATATTTATCAATGATATGTATGGTACAGTCGACAAAGCAAACCATGTTCAACAAGCTGATAACTCACTTCTCGTATACCCAGCAGAGCTTCTTCTTCTTCTTCTTCTTTCAGCTGCTCCAGTTAGGGGTCGCCACAGCGGATCAACTGTTTCCATTTCTTCCTGTCCTCTGCATCTTGCTCTGTCACACCAACCACCTGCATGTCCTCTCTCACCACATCCTTAAACCTTATCTTAGGCCTTCCTCTTTTCCTGTTACCTGGCAGCTTCATCCTTAGCATCTTTTTCCCAATATACTCTGCATCCCTCCTCAGCACATGTCCAAACCAATGTAATCTTGCCTCTCTGGCTTTGTCTCCAAACCTTCCAACCTGGGCTGACCCTCTAATATACTTTTTCCTAATCCTGTCCATCCGTGTCACACCCAGTGCAAACCTTAACGTCTTCAACTCTGCCACGTCAAGCTCTGACTCCTGCCTTTTTGTCAGTGCCACTGTCTCCAACCCATATAACATAGCTGGTCTCACTACCCTCTTGTAGACCTTGCCTTTCACTCTTACTGGTACTCGTCTGTCACAAATCACTCCTGACTATCTTCTCCACCCACTCCATCCTGCCTGTACTCTCTTCTTCACCTCTCTTCCACACTCACCATTACTCTGAACTGTTGAGCCCAAGTATTTAAACTCATCCACCTTCACCACCTCTACTCCCTGCATCCTCACCATTCATCTATCCTCCCTCTAATTCACACACATATATATTCTGTCTTAGTCCTGCTGACCTTCATTCCTCTTCTCTCTAGAGCATATCTCCACCTCTCCAGGGTCTCCTCCACATGTTCCCTACTCTCACTACAGATCACAATGTCATCTGCAAACATCATAGTCCACAGGGACTCCTGTCTGATCTCGTCTGTCAACCTGTCCATCACCATTGCAAATAAGAAAGGGCTCAGAGCTGATCCTTGATGTAATCCCACCTCCACCTTAAATGCATCTGTCACTCCCACCGCAGACCTCACTGCTGTCATACTACCCTCATACATATCCTGTACCACTCAAAGTCCACAAAGACACAATGCAACTCCTTCTGACCTTCTTTGTACTTCTCCATCAACACTCTCAGACATCTCTCTCTCGCATCTCTAGTGCTCTTTCTCGGCATGAAACCATAGTGCTGATCACTAATAATCATGTCCCTTCTTAACCTAGCTTCCACTACTCTTTCCCATAACTTCATGCTGTGACTGATCAGTTTAATCCCTCTATAATTACTACAGCTCTGCACGTCACCCTTATTCTTAAAAATCGGTACCAAAACACTTTCTCCATTCCTCAGGCATTCTCTCACTTTCTAAGATTTCATTAAACAATCTGGTTAAAAACTCCACTGCCATTTCACCTAAACACCTCCATGCTTCCACAGGTATGTCACTTGGGCCAACAGCCTTTCCATTCTTCATCCTCTTCATAGCTGTCCTTACTTCCTCCTTGTTAATCCATTGTACTTCATGATTCACTATCCCTACATCATCCAACCTTCTCTCCCTCTCATTCTCTTCATTCATCAACCCCTCAAATTACTCTTTCCATCTGCTCAACACACTCCCAGCAGATAATCTGAATTAAATCCTAACAATTATTCAAGTTTTTTTTAATACACTAGAAAAATGTCCAGCAGAATGTCAGTTAATATGAAATTCTAAGGAAACTAAGCTAATCATCCTTATGCCAGATAAATACTATAAAGAAAGCACACAGTTTCATATCACGTTTTTAAATAACACCTTGATGAACAAGTTACTCACACAAAGCTCCTGGAATCCATGAGAGATCACAATTTTAAGTCTATGAAACACATCCAACATGTTCCAAACCTAATAAAAAGCTTGGCTTGTTATACAAATTCAAATCATACTTGACAAAACAAAGACAGCTTGCATCTGCCAGTATTGTTTTAGTCCTACTATACACACTTTCAGTCATAACCAACACAGAATAAACTCACCTAAACAAGCTCATGCATTGTTATGAATATAGTGACCCAACTTAACAAAACACAACACTGTACAGCAATAAAAAACTGAGGTAGTTGGACCTACAACATACCCTCACCTATCATTAGCTCAAGACTACACATCATGTATTAAAGCAAATAAATGTCCAACTATTGCTAATCTTGTATTAGCCAATTAAGATCTCAAAAAACAGCATCATCTATAACCAACTCAACAAACCACTATGAAGCTTTTCTTTACTCAGTAAATGCAAACAAATGCTAAACTAAACACAATAATAACCCTAAAATCATCCGCTCCATGGCATAAAGGAATAATGCCTTGACTATGTCACAGCTGGCATGAGTTTGAATAGAGTTTGATTTACAGGTTTGAGTGCCTGTAAGAGCATATAAGAGAAGATGGGACTCATTGGCCATTGCCAGCTTGCCCATCTGGGGGTGGGGGGAGGCAGTTGTGGCTTACCAAATGGGTGACACCTAGTAGGAGCAGTAGCTGACTACCCTATGAAACTTCAGTCCATTGACCCCATGCAGGCCATGTGCAATTGCACTGTGAACTGACAGAAATTCTGTATGCAGAGGTATGCTTCCCTTCAGACAGAAGCTACAGCAGAGCTCAGAACTGCTGCAGAGGATGGTGTACTGTGCCACCCCACAAGACCAGCAAAGCTAACCCATTCCTTGCCAACCAGCTCTCGCTGTGAATGGATGGGCTCATAGGGAATTGCCCAGCTTCCAAGACCATGGAATGAACGGGCTGACTGAGTGTAGGTAGAGGACCAGTCAGGCTGAATTCTGCAGGAATACAAACAAAAAAAAGAAAAAAAAAAGGAAGCTTCAAATCAAGCCTATAGGTCCTTACCTCCACTCTCCCTATAGCTGGCAAAAAATGCAACACAAATTCCCACCCTAGGCTGCACCTCAGAGTTCTGAGGTGCAAACTTGTAATCCTTGAACTTTCAAAGCCCCCCCCCCCCCGATTAGTATGTGTGCTATTATTTTATATGTTTTGCAAATGCACAGTACTAATAAGAATATGATGCACTCCTCCATGGTTGCCACCAGTGCATCATATTCTAAACATCAAAGGAAAGTACTGCAAACATGAAAGCTTAAAATGCCAGTGCAGCACATTTATGTGGGTGAGATTCATAGTCACGGGGCATACTGTAAATGGTTATTCCACTTTAAAAAACAAGAATCACCAATACGAGACTACAAATTGTTCTGAACTGCAGCTTCAAAAACAATACAGTACTGTGCACCAAGTAAGTAACTGGAGCACACTGCATATGTAAATGAGCTACACTGCATGAACAGCAGTGGCAGCATGAGACTTATCTGCACTGCATACCAAAACTGTCATTTGAAAACCCATTACAGTACAGTTAAAGACGTGCATAAACCAGAGAGAAGCCATTGTGCTTTCCTGTCAATACAATATCTAACTATATACTTTCAATGTTTCTGCTCCATGTACAAGCTCCCTCTCGTTTCATTTAGATACTGCTTTGTAGCTATGCAGTATATGTTGAAATCATGGTCCATTGTTTCTACACCACTGCATCCACTGCATTTCAGCATTGATTATTATTACTCCCATGCTCATTATTATTATTATTATTATTATTATTATTATTATTATTATTGCTATTATATTTCTTTACATTTTTTTTTTTTTTTTTAAGTTTTATTTACTGAGGCAGTACACTGATTTCACTGTACCAACTTCAAGGGCAGCTTGTATTATTACAATCGCAGAAAAAAATACAGAAGAAATTTACAGGCATGAGTAAAGGCAACAAGCAATTTAGCAGAAAGCGATTATGACAAACTGCCACCTAGAAAACAAAACAATGAACGATATAGTATTTACATGGTTATTATTTATATTTATTTGTTGATATTTGTTTTGCAGTTTCAAAAAGAGATGTAGCAATTAACTAACATTAAGGAAAGAAAACCAAATGCAAGTCCATACTTTCATCAAAACCTGAACAGGAATTTATGCCTTAATACATTTATTAACTGGGAAAGTCTAACTTGGAATGAAGCCAATTTTCAGCAGAGGCCTGGGGAGAAATGCTCCAGATGTGTGTCTTTGAAACGTGGGAGGAAACCCACACAAACACAGGGAGGACATGCAGACCCTACACAGAAGGCACCTCAGATGAGAATCAAACCAAAGAACCTCTTGCTGCGAGGTGACAATGCTACCGATGTACCACTGTGCCATAATGAAGAGTAGAATTAAAAAAGCTATATAGTTTTTAGATGTTATGCAAAGTACAACACAGAGACTGGTCTAGACACTGTACATCACTGCTCAATAAATGTAAATCTGGGGATGTTCTTCCATGTGATTATTTCAAAGGCACTGCTAAAGCAGTGATATTGACTCTGCAGTGTAGCCTAGCAAGAAGAGATGATATTTCCATACCTGTCATGTGAGGTGAATGAGGATAGGTATTTTTAAACATTAATACCAAACAGACAATTTATTTATTTATGTATGTATGTATTTATGTCATATGTTTGCCAGAATAATCTGACATGGCCATGCAAAACCCATTTTCAGTGCAAGGCCCAGGAAGAAAAGTTCCGGAAAAAAAATAATGTTAAGAAAATAATAACACAAAGACAATATAAAACAATACATGCATAACAATGAAACAAGATAAGTATATCAAGAATATATCATTAACTAAAATTAGTGAAAGTACAAACAAAATAAACTAAATAGCCTGAGAGAGATTTACAAATAACATATGGAAAGAAAAGATAAGTTGAAAGGAGAGGTAGGAGAAAAGTAAAAGGTTAAAGTTATGAATGATAGTAGTGAGTCAACAGGATAAAAGAAAAATGTACATAAGTGAAGGAGATATATATGACAGACTGGAGAGAGAGAGAGTTAAAGCGAAGTAAACTGGAAACACTTGGGAGGAGGAGAAGAATAGGAAAGGTATAGAAATATTTTGGAAAAGAGAGCGATACATGATAACTGTCATTAAGATTAGATGACGCTAGTCTGCAATTAGAAAAAAGTTGCAGATTAGAGGAAGGTAGAATATGGAAAATAACAGGTAGCAAAAGAAAAATGAAAAGGGAATTCATTTCATGAACTTTTGACAATATACATACTCTTTTTTCCTCAGGTACAGTTGTCTGAAATTTTGAAGTAGCAGTTTTGGCAGCTCTTTGGGGGGGGGGGCAAATGACAGACTGAGTACTTCAGAAAATTCCTAATATGTAGTCTTAGTAAGGTATGATCCTGGTGATGATTCTCAGCTGGCGTGCCTTTGTGTGGAGTTTGCATGTCCTCCCTGTGTTTGCGTGGGTTTCCTCCAGGTGCTCCGGTTTCCTCCCACATTCCAAAGACATGCAGTAAGTGAATTGGACACACTAAATTAGCCATAGGTGTGAGTGTGTGTGTGTGAGTGTGTGGTGTAGAGGAAATACAGCAGCAGGGCTAGCAACCCAGCAGTGTAAACCTTGGCTAGATGATTGTCACTGTTGAAGTGATACCCTAACCCCATGTACAAGAATGGGAAAAAGGGGTTGTGGATGGATGGACGGATGGATGGATGGATGGGGAGACCGATGAATAATTCACGAAGAGTTCTAGAAACGATAGCAGAGGGTGGACTTGTCACATATGGGGTCATAATGTTTTGCTCTTGTACACTATTAACAATGTAAACATAAATCCCCCCCCCCCCCATACATAACAGGACAAGAACTGTAAAGGACGATTGGAGTGGCATCACTTTTAAAGGCAGTCTTTTTCTGTAGAGCAAATAAGTCACTTGAGGCCACAGTAAATTCACAAGAGCCTTTGTTGCATAGTATAGTGGGTCAGTGGTTATAATGTCTGTCTCACAGCTCTAGGGTCTGAGGTTCAGTGCAGTGGTCACTGGGAATTCTGGTTTCCTCCAAATGTATACTGATTTATTGAGTAGCTTCTTTAAGTTGTCCATATATATTTATCCTTGCTCTTGTGGCTTCAGTGGTGGCTGAAAAGGGTCAGAAAGGGACCCATTCATCTACCTGGTTGTGTGACTTGCTACACTGGGTAAAAAAGTTAAAACAATAAAATACATAACACTTTCTTTTAAATAGTATTTTAAATTCTTGGCACAGAACACAGAAGTATATACAGATGAGACATCTTGTAATATACATTGCACCTACCAATAGTCCTACACCTCTGCTAAGATAGATGTAGTAGTCATTGCATTATCTTGTTTCTAGAGGTTTACATGCAAGTTTGTCTTTTATGTCATTATTGCTTTCTACAAAGAGTAGAGTAATTGGAGTGAATACTCTTAGTGCAGATTTAGGTAGCAAGTGTGTGTGTGTGTGTGTGTGTGTGTGTGTGTGTGTGTATGTGTGTGTGTGTGTGTGTGTGTGTGTGTGTGTGTGTGTGTGTGTGTGTGTGTGTGTGTGTGTGTGTGTGTGTGTGTGTGACTGTGTGTGTAACTGTCTGTCTGTACGTGTGTGTGTGCGTGTGTATGTGTGTGTCTGTCTGTCTGTATGTGTGCATGTGTGTGTGTGTGTGTGTGTGTGTGTGTGTGTGTGTGTGTGTGTGTGTGTGTGTGTGTGTGTGTGTGGGTCTGTCTGTCTGTCTGTGTATGTCTGTGGCTGTGTGTGTGTGTGTGTGTGTGTGTGTGTGTGTGTGTGTGTGTGTGTGTGTGTGTGTGTGTGTGGGTCTGTCTGTCTGTACATGTGTATGTCTGTGGCTGTGTGTGTGTATGTGTGTGTGTGTGTGTGGGTCTGTCTGTCTGTCTGTACGTGTGTATGTCTGTGGCTGTGTGTGTGTGTGTGTGTGTGTGTGTGTGTGTGTGTGTGTGTGTGTGTGTGTGTGTGTGTGTGCACGCGCATGTGCACACACATGGGCACGTGTGTTTTCTTTTGAATGCTGAAACCAATGGTTTCTATCTCTAGCTTTTGTTTCTGCACACCACACAAAACGTAAGCCTGGGTATTTCTAACCATAGTCCTGATTGTCCACATTACACAATATTGTGAAGCTGGAAATACCCAGCTTTACAAGTTCTACAGTTTGAGTATTATCTCCTTCACAGTATAAACTATACAGTGGGTTTTCAGGACTATGTTAAGAAACAGAATCCGTAACATCCATGCTCACACAGCTAGTACATTGTGCCTCCGTACAGTCAGAGTACTACGCTGACCAAATATCTCAGATGGGGACATGTTATTTCAGTTCTGCTTCCAGCTTCCTGAAGTTCCTGTAATCACTCAGGCATACATCTCAACTGTCCTGATTTTCACAGAATGTCCAGATTCTCGACTCATATTTTTGGTCTGTCCCTCATAAAAATTGTTGTCTCTTGATACATTACTGAGGATTGAAGTCAGTAAATAATCACACACATATGAGTTTCAGACTTAATAGCATTCAGAAAATATATGCCAACACACATCATCTTATTCTAACAACTTTCTAAGTTTATAAAAGCAATATTTAAAATCTGTCCTATTTGTGGGCCTTTGTCCACCCATTATTTTAGACTTTGTCCAGATTTCTTGTGCTTTGAGGTTGAGAGGTATGCACTCAGTTCTTGGCAAGCAGATTCCCTGTTCATATAATACAGGGGATGTGCATTTCATTGAAGGTGTGTACTTTGTAGAGCAGTTGGAATGGAAATGAATAGTTCACAGCAGTACACAAGATTAGCAGTACAGCTGCAGCTAGTGGGTCACACACCAGGTGGGTACAACACTAGGTTTATTTGTAATTTTGTATGAAATGTCTGTGGAGTCATTCTTATGTAACTCATATGGGCACAACATGCAGCTCGGATCACATATATCCTTCTGTATTTAGATCACTAACTGCCCTTTTTACCATCCACTCCTCCAGCCTTCAGCAGCTTCTGGCAACCTGGCATTAAATATTTTACTCCAGGTGTGGTCTAAGAGGAAATGAGGAAGACTCCAAACATTTCTTTTAGCAGTCCAAGCAAATTAAACTATTTCAATCCATCTTTGCCTATTATTCATTGAGATGTTACTCAGATAGACACAAACACCATTAAACATGTCTCAGGTATGATAAAATTTGAGCTGTATGTATGTGGAAGGAAGCTTTTGCTGGGAGCCGGTAAGAAGAATTTGCAAAATTGCTATGATCCATAATAAAACACATACATGATGACTATAAATAGGCTAAGAATTTTGTCCTGACTGGTAAGTGGGCATTATAATGACAGTAAATATGTAGAAGTAAAGCAACATGGCAATAATGAAGGACTGTCACATTTGCCATAAGACGAAGCAGTAGATGGACATGTTGTGGTTGTAAAGCAATGGTCCAAAGACTTTAAAAACCTGTGCTGTAGGTCATCAAGCAACGGCTAGTGATAAAATAAATAGCATGTGTGCCACACACTTTCAAGAAGTGGGCTAAAGAAAAATACTGCCAAGATGAAACTGGTATTTAAAAGAGTTGTGCAAGCTGTTTAAGAAGTGTCTTAGAGTCAGATGGCTCAGATGTAGCAGCCATACCTCTCAGCCTCTTAATACAAAAAATCTGAACAAAGCCAAAAATAATGGGGGGACAAGGTCTCAAAAATAGGGACAAAGTTTAAATATTGCTCTTATAAACTTAGAAAGTTGTTAAAATAAAATAAAATAGAATAAAAGGTCTCGTGTTACCATGCATTTTCTGAAGGATATGAAATCTTAAACTCAAATGCCAGTTATTATTTAGTGAATTCAGTCCTCACTGATTTGCCACAAAAATCCACAAAACCACAAATTTTATGATGGACAGACCAAAAATATGAGGCAAAAATCTAGATATTCTGTGAAAATCTAAATAGTTGAGAGGTATGGTACCAGCCAAGTAACTGAACTCTGAAGAATCATCTGATGAGTAAGACAGTCATACAACTGTGCTTACTGTCCATACCCATCTCTTGACAGCAACCCACCTGACCCTTACTCCAAGACATACACACACACACACATATATATATATATATATATATATATATATATATATATATATATATATATATATAAAAAACCATGGTGTTTTCCTCAGTTTAATTTCTCTAAGTCTTTTGGGTTTCTAATACCATGACGGGAATAGACTCCATTCCTAAGTCAAATGTATGATTAAAGTTTGCGAAATTAGAATTGTTTCAGTCTTTGATGTTAGCCAAAAGTGCTCTTTGCTACACCCACAACATGTTCAGAAATGACTCCTTCTCCAATTCAAATGGAGTTACATGTATTGATAGCATATCTAAATAAGACTCTGAATTATTTTTATGAGACCCATTGCTTCTACTACTGTTGGAAATATCTGGTTATCCTTCTTCCACATTGCCCTAACTTCTGTCTGCAAATCCTGGTATTTTATGACTTTGTGTCTCTCAGTATGTAAGACACTGTAATCACTGGCTGTAGTAATTCCAATGATCAGTTCTACTACTTATATCTTCTTTTTATGGACTACTATATCTGGTTTTCTTGCATCTGTTTTGGAACTGTTGGTAATGGATGATTCCATGTGGTATAAACTTCATAATTCTGTATATAATGCTTTGTGGCTCATGTTTCCAATGCTTCTCAGCTAATTCTGTATTGTAATGTTTGCACAATCCACAGTGCAACAGTCTTGCCACATTATTATGCCTTTCAGTATACAAACCCTCTGCCATTAGTGTATCACAGCCAGCAACAAGCTGTTTGACTGTTTACAGTTCTGTTTTACAGAACCTACATGTCTGTGTCTCCTACATGCTCAATAGACTTTGTAAACCAGGAAGAGATGACCAATGACCAGCAAGTAAAGCAAAGGTGAAACATCTGACCAGATAGTGAAGTATAACTATTTCCAGATTAAAATGAACAACTAAATTAGTACTCCAAAAGGATGATGTGCCAGACAGAGGAAGATGAACATTTAACCAAATGATCAGTTATGGTTCCTTTGATCGCTCCTTTTTTTTTTTTTATTTGATGGATTTACCTGCAGTGACATTGGTCTCCCTCAGAGGTTGATGGCATTTTGCAGTTGGTTATTGGTCGCTGTCCTTTTGCAAAGTTGGGCATTTCCTGAAGAAGATGACTGACTGTATCCACACAAAAGGAGAAAGGATGTACCGAAATGTGAAGCTTTATTTATTTGTTTCCATTTTATAACTGGGTGGGTGAACTGGTTCATTAACCCTTTTCAGTCATAAACTGAGTATCTGTAGTGGTCCAGAATACATATTACACAATGCGGTTCACGAGCATATGCCAGGCAGCAATGTGGTACATGATGTTATAGTACACATTGTATAAAAATTAAATGCAGTCAGTGCAGCATTGTACATTTAGTTATGTCAACAATTTATATATGTATTTAAATATGTACAGGTATAAGGTTGATAAACAAATTAAATACAATTAAATTTTACAGTATTAACCATGGTCTTTGAAGCATTTACAAAGATGATAGTCCATATTTGTACCTAAAGGAAGAAGACCAATTTATCACAGAATGCTGGAAGACTGAGACCATTGACAACTAATGAGCAATAGCCCGTGTTGCTAAATTCTAAACTTAAATATATGTCAACATACCTACCCAAATCATTACTTTTAGCCCTGTGGGGGCTACAAAGATACTCCTATGAGTTCCCAAAAAAGGCTCCTTTTCAGGCTGTTGGGTTGGGGAGTACTTGTTTAACTACAGAAGGTTTATAAGTGCTAGTAAAATAAATATCTAGAAAACTCATACAGTTTGGCACAGCTATATGATATTTAGAACACCAAGGTGACATTTAATTTGATTTTATAATGCTGGGGTTCAGGGACATTAGTACATGCTAATGCCAGCCTTAGCTAGATAACTAATGGCACTGAAGAATTAGCATGTATTTGGCATACTATTAAAGTGCAATTGTTCTCTTTTCCATAAGTACAAACATGAGAGGGTAAAGTATTGTGTATGCACATCTATGCATGCACATGGTTGATAAATGTGCACACTTACTGGCTGAGCATATCAGTGTACAAGTTCTGTAATAAGTAAAGCAGCAGGGTAGCACAACTCTGTTTTATACATAATTATTAATGATAAAGCAAACAATGTCTGCAATGTAGGACAACACAGATCAACTCACACCATTCATTCAGGAGGTATTACTGATTAGTCTGGTTTAACAACAATTGATCTGGTATGTAGTCTGAGGGTGCTGTTTGATTCCACAATGACAATAGGGGATGGTAAAGAACCAGATAGCAGAAGCCTAAAAGTCAAATTATCATCTACAAATGTTGCCACCCTTAACAGGACTTGCTATGAGCTATGTGAGACAAGTGCCATTGTTCCTTTCATATATGACTGTTGTAATGTCCCCATATCTGAATGTGTAGTGGGGATTATTCCAGGTGTTAAAGAATACTGTAGCCATGTTGCTGACTTACTTGGGCAGTGAGATATGCCCATACTGTACATATGTTGCCTGTGGTCCATTATTGATTTACCTTCTGACACACTGTAAAGATTCTACTTAGCTATGCTATCTAGTTTGGTTCTACCACAGCTGTGTCACCTGCTGCAATCAGGATGATTTTCAATGAGTTCCAGAATGCAGCTTGAGTTATCTGGTGTGAAATCCTTGTATCTCTTATATACAGTAATTTTCTCTATACATTTACAGTAACGTATGTGTCACTATTGTTTCTTAGGACAATCCCACCATCGCTGGTACTCATTCAGCACCAACTGGCTGTTTTGACCAGCTGCCCAGTTTAGACTCTCCAGGTGGCTCAACGTAATCAGCCCAAAGATGAGTATCAACTCTTACTGGGAGTAGAACCCTGGCAGACTAGACCAAGGAGTCAGTCTAACATTACATTACTATGAAGTTCCATTCAGTCATGTGAAAAAAACCTCGTACATAGGAAGAACAGCAACAATAACGTCAGCACCTGCTGTTTCCCTGTGTACTTAGATATATAGTTATATGCTCTATGTTACCAAAGGAAGAGTTTCTGAACTCCACCAAGCCTCCCCAGGTTTGCTGTCACCAACACTAGCCCCCTTCCCCTTAGAAAGGGGAGCTGTCATTGTGTGCTTTATAATTCCAGCCTTAACCAACGATTTCTTTTATTCCAGTAGGACAGCCACTATTATTCTTTTTGCATGTGCTTCATGACCCTTTGTCAATCCCACTATCCCATTTCTTCCAGGAATCATATGCAGTTAGGGTTCCACATTTAAGGACTTTTTCATCTGTGGTGCTTTCAGAAACAGGTGACAGTTTCTCTTTCTTTGATTTTGACTCTGGTGGCCAATGCTATGATACAGTGTAGGTTTTATTGTTATTTGGTGCTTGAGAATGTAGTTACTAATAGGCTCAAAAACAGATGCACATTGGCATTGGAAAAACAGCTGAGCACAAATAAAGAATGGTTTAAGCCAATGTTGTTTTTACATTTACCCTTTTCCTTAGTGTCACAAGTCAGTATACTGTTGTCCCTTTTTTTCACTTATAAGCCATCTTATCACCCGTATAGTTCAATAATAAGGGGTCCTAATGGAGAGATGAAACGTCAGCAAGCAAAGGAGAGTAGTATTGCTGAAATGTGAATTCATCCTCAAGTGTTGGTGAGCACCTTCATGAGGTGAACCGTGTTTTTCACAAAATCTCACCAAGATGACACTAATATTTAGACTGTATTTTATATAGCATATATTATGGACAGTAGTAGGTTAAAAAAGATATCTGGGTGCAGATGACTCAGGATAAAAAGAGCTCAAAAAGTAAGAGATCTGATAAAAAAATGAATGTAGTAATTAGGACTGTCCATAGAAATCCATGTGATGTAACAGAAGTAAATAGGATATATTAGTCTGCTGTTAAATTAATAACTGATAAAGTTCTACCACAAGAACACAGGGAGTGAGGGAAAGGAAGGGGAGAAATTGAATACCATCATGGAAGTATCGAACAGAGAAAACTATACAGCAATTAAGACAAGAAGTGTCACTGTTAGTAGATTCCTGTCCAGAGACTTCCCATACTCTGGAACAAACTACCTATCTATATCAGACAAAGCTCTTCATTAGCACTCTTCAAGAAAAGTCTTGATGATTGGATGGGAAATAGGAAATTCACCCTGGGGATCACCTCTGTGGCTGTGCTCAACAGGGGCACAGGAAAATAATTTTCTTGGGTGGCGAAAGCCAAGGTACCTTTTTGGCTAGGCTTGTATAGGCCCTAGGGCCAATAGCCTAGCACCTACCTATGAACCTATGAACCTATGAGTATAGAAGAGGGAATAGCTCAATAAAAATACTAAGAAAGACAGATGTGATTAAAGCAATGCACAGTATTAGAACAGACCAGGATCTATCATGCACTATCGCAAATAACAAACTAAAAATTTCAGCACAGGCAGAAAAACTTAGAAGAGACACAGATAAATATAAGGGAATAGTACAAAATAAGCAATTTATTGATGACCCAAAAAGTTTTATTCAGAATTGGGAAATAAGGTAAAAGGAACTGAAAGACCACCAAGAAAAGAGGAAGTAGATACATTTTGGAGAAGTATTTATGAAGATCCTGTGGAATATAACAAAGATGCTAAATGGATAGAAGACGTAAAAGAAAGAATAAGAAGTTTAAAGGTGCAGGATATGAAATGGGATGAAGTAACAGCCAGAGAGATTGAAACAAAGTTAAGAAAAGCCTCTAATTGGAAAACACCAGGCCCAGATGCAGTACCTAACTTTTGGTTAAAAGTGTTAACATCTTTCCACAAGGATTTAGCCATGAGTAAGAACTATTTATATGCGCACCCCAAATGGACACCAACCTAGCTAACAACAGGAAAAACAATGCTCTTACTTAAGAGTGAACCTGCAAGCTACCCTAAAAATTATAGACCAATAACTTGCCTTCCAATGACGTATAAACTATACACGAGAAATGAAGCTGACAGAGTTTATAGTTATTTAGAAGAAAACTCAATTATGGCAGTAGAACAAAAAGGCAATAAAAGAAAGTCATATGGAACAAAGGATCATTTACTGTTAAATAAAGTTATAGTGGAGAACTGTAAAAAGGGGAAGAATCTAAGTATGGCATGGACTGACTACAAAAAAAGTATTTGATAGTACCCCACATTCATGGATAAAAGAGTGCTTAAAAATGTATAAGATACACCCTACACTGATTAACTACATTACAGTAACCATGAAACAGTGGCAGACCACTTTGCAATTAAGCCATGATAAAGGACAGATTATTATCCCAGGGGTACAAGTTCAAAGGGGAATATTCCAGGGTAACTCTTTGTCACCATTGTTATTCTGCCTTGCCATTAACCCATTAAGCTGTTTACTTAACAGCTTAGGCCATGGCTACAATTTGGCTCCTAAAAAACAACAAAGTCTAAAGACTTCTCATCTTCTCTTTGTTGATTATTTAAAACTGTATAGCTCATCAGATGAACTGAAAGCACAGCTGCAGGTTGTCAAAACTTTTTCAGATGATATTAGAATGTCATTTGGTCTTGATAAATGTGCAAAAGCAACCTTTAAAGCAGGAAAACTGCAGCACCAGAAAAACATAATTTTGGGATAAGAATGTGATACAAAAGAACTTGAGCAAGAGGGAGTGTATAAGTACTTGGGAACTGAAGACTCAGCAATAAAACATGCACAAATGTGAATAAAACTCAGTAAGGAATACTTTAGAAGACTTAAATTAATCCTGAGAACAGCATTGACACCAGGAACAAGATCCAAGCTATAAACCAGTTTGCTCTTCCTATCCTAACTTACAGTTTTGGAGTGATTGACTTGCCCCAAAAAGCGTTGGATAGATTGGATATTAAAACAAGAAGGATGTCCCATGCTTACCAAATGATCTATAAAAATCAGTGTATACCAAGATTATATATTCCCCATTCCGAAGGAGGGATGGGCCTCCTTGAAATAGATTACATGTATAGATCTGCAATCATGGGACTCCACACATATCTACTAACCTCACAAGATCCAAATGTAGTGAAAGTTTTGAAACACGAGGACAATAAATCTAATGACTTCTCTGCTTAACTTAGTCGAAGCATATCGACATCCAAGCAGGAATGGAAATCAGACCAGAATTAGATAAAAATCAGGCAGCAACTGAATGTGCCAAAAAACAAAAGAAAGAATATAAGGTGAAGGACCAGATGAGAAGGCAAGAAATGTGGAAAAAGCATAAATATAGTTACAAGTATAGAAAACCTCTGGAACAGCTTCATGTTGATCAGGAACAAACACAGGAGTGGTTAAGGACAGGTGAATTCAAACCAAGAGATGAAAGGTTAATATTAGCAGCCTAAGTCAGTGGGCTACATACACACTGGTTTACAAAGTCCATTGAACATGGGAGAAACAGATAAATGTAGGTTTTGTAAAACCAAATTGGAAACAGTCGGACACCTAGTTGCTGTTTGCAACACATTAATGGCAGAAGGACTATATACTGAAAGGCATATTAATGTGGCGAGACTGATGCACTGGGGATTGTTCAAACATTATGGTACTGAAGTGGCTGAAAAACAGTGGAAACAAGTCACAAAGCATCATAGAAAATGATGAAGTTTATATCAAATGGGATCACCCATTACCAACAGCTCAAAAGATAGATGCTAGAAAACCAGATATAGTGCTCCAAGAAAAGAAGGCAAAAGTAGTCTTGAACATTGAAATCACCACACCCAGTGACTACAGTGTCTTGTGTACAGAGAGATCTGCAGGCAGAAACGAGAGCAATGTAGAAGAAAGATACCCAGACAGTTCCAATAGTAGTAGGAGCAACGGGTCTTATAAAAAAGAATCTACAGTCATATTTAGATATGTTACCAATCCATGTAACCCTGTACAAATTACAGAAGGAGTCATTACCGAGCACATTGCAGGTGCTGCGAAGAGCACTTTTAGCTGACATCAAAGATTGAAACAGTACTAATTTCATGAACGTTAATCGTACTTTGACTTAGGAATGGGGTCCGTTCCTGTCATGGTATTAGAAACTCAAAAGATTTGGAGAAATTAATAAAAAAAGTTCAATAAGCATGGTTTCCTCTTCTCCAAGTTCATTGAATCTGAAGTGCTAAATCTTCAACCACTTTCATACTGTCTTAGGCTCTTTCTGGAAATTTCTTCATGCTCCACCTTCATATGGTCTTGTATGGTCTGCAGAGACCCTGATTGCCCTAATTAACCATGTCATGGCTTAACATAATGCAGTTAAGCACAATGACTTCTTGCTTGTCTCTGTCCTTCATATTTTGTGGCACAGTCACTGCTTGGAGGCTAAGTCAGGTAAGCCTTTCTCATTGGATTTTTCCATCAGAGTCTTGTCTGTATGGCATTCCCACAGCTCATGGACACTCTGAGCCTACCTGCCTAATTTTGTTGTATTAGGTTTAGTGCTTGCTTTTTAATTGCAGTTTGTTGAATTTTTTCATTTTGTTTGTCTGTTTATTTTCTGTTGTTCTATATTTAATGTGATGTACATTGTCTTGTAACTTGTTTCTGTATTTTCATTAATAAATATCAGTATTACTTCTGGTCAGGCAGGATATGATTTTTTTCTTAAACGTGGGTAGGGGCAACCTTGCCGCAGCCCTGTTCATTGACCTCAGTAAGACATTTGATCTTACTGATCATCCCCTCCTTCTTTCTACTTTTCAAGACATTGAGATCTTTTCAGAGGCTGTACCCAGCCTGCTTCCATAATTTTCTGTCCAACAAATTATTTAGGCTCAAAATAAGGTCTTCAGTATCTGAAACCTCAACTCTCATTAAGGTTGTATCTCAAGGTTCCATACTTGGAGCTGCTTTAGTAGAGAAGAGGGATAAAACCCTGACTATGCCTGAGGCAGTCCTGATTCAACTATTAGATCAGATGACTGTCAGACAACTGACAGGGCAGTGTTGGGAGAGGGGTGGATGTTACCATCCAGGGTGGGGAGGGGTGGTCATGTGGGTATCTCCTGTGGTGATTCCTGATGGAGTCCAGGGCCATCACATTGGGAAAGAGTAGTATCTCGGGGAATAGGGAGAGGACAAGGATGAGCTGCCATGGAGGCAGGGTAAAATGCCATACATCTGCATTGCATGCCCACCCCTCAGGGGTACCACTGTAACTGTGAGGGGGGGGGTAACAGAGTAGGCCATAAAGAAGCTCCCCAGTAGATAGTGCCAATTAGACCCCCTCAGGAAGCCCTTTAGCTTCGCACTGGTCCCAGCCCTATCTGAAGAAGTCCAGGAGTCATTGCTGGCTGGTAGACATGGCCGTGAACACTGGGGTAAAGTTTCAAAAGAATTAAGCAGTGGAAAAAAGAGGCCAAGAAAAGCTCCATACTTGTGCCTCTTCTTTTAACGATATTCATCAACAAACTACCCTATGACCTGCTGACTTTACCTCTGATTCTATACACCATTAATAATACTATACCCCAATATAGCCCATCACTCAACAATTCAAGAATTATAACCAATGCCATGGTGTAGAGAGATAAAACCCTAACTATGGCCTAGGTGAC
This sequence comes from Protopterus annectens, assembly GCF_019279795.1. Taxonomy (NCBI): domain Eukaryota; kingdom Metazoa; phylum Chordata; order Ceratodontiformes; family Protopteridae; genus Protopterus; species Protopterus annectens. Next base: position 1,343,241,016 of record NC_056725.1, on the reverse strand, counting down.
CTGGGTTTGATTGCCATCTCAGATATCTGATGCACTGGCAAGGAGGGATGGAC